>NC_026000.2:85698515-85998515 GCF_000442705.2 Elaeis guineensis
AAGGACTCCTACATGAGATAGTATTACCATCACATATGATAACCACATTGCACCCAATCTCTTACCCAGATGAGATGCCCACAATGAGAAAGCTTCTAGATGTTGGTTGGCCCATAAGAGAGGAGAATTTTAGTATAAGTAGAATTCTCATATCTCATCCAAAACAGATCCGATTCAAAGCTGGTTCGAAATAATTTCAAAAGGTTGTCAATCCAAACTCTTTAAGATTTTTATACCAAGTCTAACTTAAATTTTGAACCTAATTAAGTCTAATTAATTTAGATCTAATCTAAAATTAATCAGTACTTAAATCCAATCTTTTATATACTCTATAGATCATAGATCATAGATCAGAAAGTATTTATCTCTAGAATCGAATCTGAATCTCATGTGTAGTGCTAGCTAGATATAGTCAACTCTTCAATCCTATTTGACCCATAACTTAATTCTCAATCAAGTTAACTTATATGTTTAATCAAGTCAAGTACTTCCAAATTGAACACATAAACGTAGGCAAATATTTTCTTACAGTGTCTTGCTTGTGTGTATGACTCCATATGTTCAAACACTAAGCCAGTAGCACAGGAACCGATTCCTACAGTAATAAAAATACTAATAGTAATGGTTTTCGATATCCAGATAGGTCAAATTATTATAAAAAAATATTTTAGAATCCATACACATGGTTACCACATAATTCATTCTTTTAACCTGAATGCTCTAGGATGGTCTCAGTTAACTATCAACCATGATTACTTCATCTACATTGTATTTCAACCTTTTAAATCATCTCATGAATTATCCTGGCCAAGACTTTACTAAATTGAAATACAATGATACATTAACTCCAATAATCTGGAGGGGTCAATTCCATCTTGATCCATACACAGACTTTGTAAGTACTTGACTGTACCTAGTAGTTAGCCTTCCATCACTGCATAAGAAATTCAGATAGTCTGGCACCAAAGCATAGTGAGTTACTTGCAAGTTACTATGGTGATCTCTGGTCTAAACGATACTTATACCCATGTGCTTCACGAGTAGCTCTTGATAGCAGAACGCTCAGTAGGCGAGTGCCTGTTCAGTGATAATGTAGTCCTATATCTCACCTGTATGCCATACCAGTGTCACCATACTCTTTAGTTAAGAGGACAACCAACCCATATAGCACACAACGACCTCCACTCAATAAAATATCATCATCCTGTAATGACGTATCATTTTGGTTACTGTTGGTGCAGAATTCCGCTGACACCGGAGAAGCTGGAGTCGAGGGGATCGCACCCACCATCGGGACCTGCAAGGAAGTCTAAACTGGAGTTGGGGGTGCTCTGGCAAGACCCTCTGACACTCAAGTCAGTACTCTGCCTCAACAGAAATGGAGCACTCAAATGAGATTTTAGCAGAGTTTCGAGATAGAGTTTTGAGCTTAGAGATGAACATATCTAGGGGTCCTTTTTATAGACGGAGAGTGTAACTCATTGATAGCGACATCTGTAACTGCCTGGTAGTGGGCCGTTCGGGGCCACGCGGAGTTTGTTACGGAGAGTAGTGGCGTCAGGGGGCTGTTCAGCGCCACGTGGAGTTTGTTATGGAGAGTGGAGTGGTGTCCGTTGTTGCGACTTGCCAGAGAGTGGTGGGGCCACGTGGGATCTGTTACAGAGAGTGGAGTGGGGTAGTGGCCACTGTCGCGACTTGCCAGAGAGTTTGGGCCCAAAGGCTAAAGCTCGGTTGGGACGTCTGATGGAGCAGAATAGTTCTCTATCTCTGCAATCTAAGAGAAGCTCGGATGTTTCTAAGGTTGCTAATGAGTCTACTATTGTCGGGTGCCTTGGGCGCTGATGCTGCAGGTGGAAGTCATCTGCTATAGAAGCTCGGACGGGGGCTTTCTGTTGGAGAAGTCCGATAAGAGTCTGATTGCTAGAGGAGTCCATCTAGAATTTTTCTGATGTAGAAGCTCATCTGAGGACCGTCCGTCGGAGAGGGCTGGTTTCATGAGGAATCTGATAGTGGGTCGACCGACAATGGAGTTTGGATGGCGTTGTGGAGGTTCATCCGCTGGAGGAGTCTTGGGGACCTTGTGGAAGGTTGAACATTGGAGGAGTCTGAGATTCAATTCTGTCGTAGAAGTTCGGAAGGGGTCTGGCTCTTGTAGGAGTCTGGACAAGGTCTGCTTATTGTAGAAGCTCGGACAAAGATCAGTTGCCGTGGAAGCTCGGATGGAGACTTCTTATTGTAGAAGTCCCGCTGCTAGAGAAGCTCAATCATTGACGAAGTCTGGAAGAAGTTCGGAGTAGAGATCCGGCTGGTGAAGCCTGTCCGTCGTAGAAGTTCATCCGGGATTCATCCACTGTAGAAGTTCGGATGGAGTCCGGCTCTTGTAGGAGCTCGGATGAAATCTAGAAGGCAATCGACTACCATAGAAATTTGGATGGAGTCTGGTTATTATAGAAGTCCTGTTTGGGGAAGCTCGGACATTGACGAAGTTCGAAAGAAGTTCGGAGTAGAGTTGTTCATGGCTGGAAGAAGTTTGGAAGAGATTCAGAGAATAGTCAATCACTGTAGAAAATCAGCTGATAGTAAAGCTCAGAAAGCGTTTGGAGCAGCCCAATAGATGAATGGAGGAGCTCATTATCAGAGAAGTCAGATGGTATTATGGAAGCTCGGATGGTTGAGAAAGTTCAGAAAGATGCCACACAAGGTCAGAAGCCGAAGAGCCCTGGAAGGATCGACCTTTTACGAACTTCGATTGGGGGTATTTTATACCCAACACCCGTCTCCCTACTTTCGAGTTCGGGTTTCGAATGAAGGAAGTACAAAAAATTTTCACAGCCGAAGTTGCCTCCCTCGATTTTCATACTCGATTGTTTCCAGATATTTTGACGTTTGGCGCGCTGGCATCAAAGCCTTTTCAAATCGAGGCGATCCGAAAAGATTTTTTCGAGATTTCCACTAGAGCATTGCTCTAGGTATGGCACAATAATGATTCTGTCAGTTGTCAACCGCCTTTAGCCGCTTGCCATGATGAGTGGGCCATGCGACGGTTACAGATCGACCAGAGAAAATCTACGATCATTATTGCGTAGGACCCCATCACCTATTTAAACCCGCCCCCCTCCTTAAGGGATCCCACTTTGCCTTGAAGTTTCTTCGATCCCTCCTTCCTGAGAGTTTTGTTCTTCCCCAGCGTCCTTCTCGGCCTTAGGCATTCTTCGAGTCGTCCCCATCTCTGCATCTCTGCATTCTTCGGACCAGCCTAGGTTAGTTCCAGAACTCCCCCCCCCCTTTTTTTTTCTTGCTGTTTTTCTTCTATTTTTCCTCCTTTACATTCCACCTGTTCGGTTTCCACGAGCATCCCGTTTCTTATTTTTTCAATTTTTTAGGGATTTTTAGGTTTTCACTTGATTCAAAATATCCTCCAATACTTCTTCCTCTAGCAGTTCTAGGAGTTCGTCCATTCCAGCCTCCCAAAATTTTAGTTCTGTAGATGAACCTTGTCCGGTCTTTGTACCAGACACCATCCCCAGCTCTCTGACTCTGGAGGAACTCTCACTGATTAGGATTCAGTATGGGGTTCCTCCAGAGTACGAACTGGAGCTTCCCGGACTAAACTGATCGGGCTAGCACTCCTTCCCCTGGCTGCTTCTATTTATACCAAGAAGCTTTCCGCGTCGGGCTTTAACTTTCGCTTCCACCTTTTGTTATTGCTCTCTTTCACTTCTTAAACATTTATTTAGTTTCTGTAGCACCGAACTCCTTTAGATTTCTGATAGGATTTCTTTCCCTCTGTAGTTTAGCTGAAGTTTGGCCGACCCTTTCTTTGTTTAGGAATTTCTATACCTTCAAGTGTCATCCCTCGGTAAAAAGACTGGTGGTACTTCTCTCCTCAATTCGATAGAAAGGGGTTGCTGAAAGGTGCCCCCTTTTCTATCCACAACTGGAAGGAGAGGTACTTCTACGTCTGATGTCCGACCTTGGAGCTAGGGTTGCCCTCCTAGGGCTCCCCGAGGGATTCCGTCCGCCAGGCTTCTAGCCTAGATCAGGATGACCTTGAAGCCTCCAATAAACTCGAAGCTTATCTAGCCCCTCTTCTCTCCAACCTCCTGAAGGAACAACTCTTGTTTAACGTCAGTCTAAGCCCTCTCAACCCCGCCGGTATTGTTATATATATATATATTTTTTTTTTTTTGTCATTCGCTGCTTCTCCTTTCTTCTTGTTCTTTTGTTAAGCTGTGTCGATCCTCATTCACTGTAGATATGGATGCCGACGCAGCTCGAATGCTAGCCCAGGGTCTTAAGACCCACAAAAGGAAAGGCGCAGCATCCTCGGGGGTGGTGAAAAGGGCAAGGGCAGAAGAGACCAGCTCGGCCACACCTATCCAAGTGGCCATTGCCGTCGACTCTCCCTCCTATGTCAAGCTCGCAGTCCCCTAGGCCTCTTCAAGGAGCGGGGTCGAGGTTCCCGCTCTAGAGGACTGGCCCGAAGAGGCACCGGGGGCCGAACGGAGAAGGAGAAAGAAGACATTGGCCCGCAAGAGCCACAGCAGGGCTGCCATCGAGGGTGCTGATGGTACCGAAGAAAATCCCAGAGAAAATTCCTTCAATAATAGGGATCTAATAAAGAGATTGGTCGATGGGTGCCTGCCCGAGGTCGTCCACAGGATTGTTCACACCGATCCTGAGCAGTGGATCTGGGACTCTCTGGGATCCTTTCTTGAGGTAGGTCAATTTACTCCTTTCATTCTTCTCGCATCTTTGCTTAGCTTATTCCTCAGCTTTTATATTGACTCCCTGGCCACTCTTGTAGACTAGACACCAGCTCATCGCCAACATCGAGGCGATGAACAATACTAAGAAGGAGGCCGCTCGGTGGAGGAAGGTCGCCTGGCCGAGGCCGCCAACCTCAAGGAGAAGATTGCCGAAGTCGCGAGTCTCCAAGAGGCGTTGCAGAAGGAGGGGCAGACCTCGGCAGACTTGAGGGCCACCTTGGAGGAGGAGAGGCCGAGGTTGTTAGGAATAGTGTCCCAAAGTCAATCGTCAGCCTGTTGACGGTTGTGCTCATTTTTGTATTTGTACATGAATTATGAATTAATAAAAATTATTTTGTATTTTTCATCACAAAATGTTTCATCTTCTAATGAACTCCTATGTTGTGGTGAAGTCCTTAGGACTATTTAGACTCGACAAAGAGGATTTATCGTTTAGTCCTTAAATCTGTTCGCGACCAAATGATACGTTGTTACCAAGGACGACAACGTTTATCAAGCATAGTCATTGTGTGCCATATAGGTTGGTTGTCCTCTTAACCAATGAGTGTGGAGACACTGGTATGGCATACAGGTGAGATGTAAGGGTACATCTGCACTGAACGTGACCGACTCCAGGAGCTATTTCTGCTGTCAAGATTTGCTCCGATGGAATATGGGTATAAATGTCCTCCGACCTGAGACCGCCACGGTGACTTGCAAGCAACTCACTGCACTTAGGCATGGACTACCTGAATTTTAATTCAGTGACGGAAGGCTGCTGGGTGTAGTCAAGACTTGACTTGTCGGTGCATGTGTCAAGATGGGATTGACCACTCCAGTTTAGGAGCTGTGTACAGTCGTATTTCAATTTAGCAAAACCTTGGCCAGGGTAGTCCTTGTGAGGAGTCACAGGACTGTTTGAGTTGAGCACGATTCGGATGATCTGATCAGGGTTGACAGTTTAACCCTGAGTCATCCTAAACACAGAGGTCAAAAGGATGAATTATACAGTAACCATATTCACGTAGGTTCTGAGTGTTGCGATTGTGACCATTCGACCTATCCGGTCATCGGGTACCATTGCTAGATGGTCACTTCGATTAGTATAGGAATTGGTTCCTTGCTACCGGCTTAGGTTCGAACCTTCGGGGTCACACACATTAGAGGTTCTTATCTGATCTGATGGCTGATGTAGAATCCTACATATTTGAGACTCATGATCGAGAATCAGGATTCTCTGATCATGAGTTCACACATTATGGGTACCGGGTCAAGAGTCCCACTGGTTGAGATTTTTCGATCAGTTTACATATCGATGAATTCTGATGCCTGATTGCCCATCGAATTTGGACTCAGTATTTATGAGAGGTTTAATTAGTGATTTGATCACTAATTAACTCAATTGATTGAGTAATTATTTTTGATCAAGTCCAATTGAATTGGATTCAGTTGGGTTTGACCCGATTAGGTTAAGAGTTGACCTAATCGTCGAGATGGTTTGGTCCCTGATTTGATCAGGGTTGGGCTTAGTCAATTCCTGATTTGATTAGGATTTTATTGAGCCTAATTAAGCTAATTAGTTGGATTTAAATTAGTCTAATTGGACCTAACTTATTTGGTTCAATTAGGTTGGTTTAAATAATTAAACCACCTTGACCCAATCTCCATGCGCCACCTCACTTCCATTGCACCCATTTGAATTCATGAGAAGGAACTTCTCATGAATTTTTTTCTCATGCCAAGCCCTTCCATGCCCCACTTTAATGTGCCAAATGAATGGATAAGGATGATTGGTTGGCCATTCAAATTCAAAATAAAGTTTGAATTTGAATGGGCAATCAATCTTTGCACCTTATCCCTTTTTTTACGCCTATTTATTACATGAGAAAAGGTTTCTCATGAAATCACTCCATGCATAATTTAAGCCATGCCTCAGCCTTTAGTGGATAAGGATGAGTTGGTGTCCATTTGAATTCAAAATTTGATTTGAATTCAAATGTGCAATTACTCATCTTTATCCTTTCTTTTGGATAAGACGTTTGACGTTGTTATAAAAGGAGGAGAAGAGTGGGGCATGCAAGAAAAAGATTTTTGGAGAAAAATTTGGGGATGAGAAGTCTTGTGCATGAGAAGGAAGTCCATATCCTTCCAAGAGAAAAAGAAAGAAAAGAAAGAAAAGTGGGTGCAAGGTTTCGGTGAGTTTCCTAGAGTTTTAGCCTGGGGTTCGGAAAGTGAGAAAGTGAGCTACGAGTGTCGTGAGCCACAAAATCTTAGAAGATCTTTAACATCCTCTCAAGCATGTCTGTTGATGATCCAGAGCATCCGAAGAATCGACAGACATCGATCGAAGGAGTTCGATCAGCATCGCCGTCAAAAGGGCTCTACAACGAGCTAGCACTCGTGAGGAGTCGATCAGACCGGAAGCTTCGTGTGGACGATCCACAGAGGCCAGACACACTGTGTGGCTACATCGCGATGATCAGACTCTCCGACGGTGATCAGATTGCAGGATCTACTATCCGCACAAAGGTATTGTGTTCTGAACACATTACAGTAAAGTGTTTACTGTTCGAATTTGAATTTTAAATTTAAATGAATGCATGCTATATATCATATTTAGATCCTAGTGTAGGATAAATTTATGTTAATTAATTAGATTAATTAATATTTTTCACTGTAAAATCATAATTTTGAAAAAGTTTTAAAATTACCATTTTACCCCTGCACTGAATTTTCTCCACAAATGGTATCAGAGCGGGTTCTTAGATATGATATATATATTTGCATGCGTAGATTAAGTTGTAATCTAAAAGTTTAAATTTGAAATTTAAAATTCAAAATTTAAATTTGAATTTTGAAATTTTGAAATTCAAAATTCAAAATTTAAAATTAAAATTTGAAATTTAAATTAAAATTCAAAATTTGAAATTAAATAAAATTTGAAATTTGAAATTTGGTGAAATTTCAAATTTGAAATTCAAAATTTAAAATTCAAATTTAAAATTCAAAATTTGAAATTTGAAATTTGAAATTTGAAATTTAAATTAAATTTAAAATTTAAAATTTGAAATTTAAAATTTAAATTTTGAAATTGGTATATTTAGATATACTTGATCCAAGTAGCAAGTAATCGAATTGGGTTGGTTGCCATGGCCGTCCGATCATAGGAGAAAAGTAGGGTTTAAAGGCCCTCTCCTCCATTCGATGGGGTCTCCTATGGCGGTAGGGGTGCCACTGCAATTATATCCCATGCAGATGAAGCAGCGAAAGGAATTAATTGTAAAGGTTCAATTGTGAAATTTATCATGAATGTGTTAGATTAGATCTA
Source organism: Elaeis guineensis (assembly GCF_000442705.2). NCBI lineage: Eukaryota > Viridiplantae > Streptophyta > Magnoliopsida > Arecales > Arecaceae > Elaeis > Elaeis guineensis. The sequence goes on from NC_026000.2 coordinate 85,706,592, forward strand.
AAAGAATATTCATGATTTATTTTGATTGAGTTATTTTCTGTTATGTAATTAGCAATAGGATTGCTATTTATGAAATGTGCTGATCTATTTGTGAAATGAGTCAACATATTTGGTGAACAGAAAATAAAACCTTTCAAATTTGAAAATTATTTTCGAAATGCCAAACCCTGACCCATCAGCCCAAATACTTAATTAAAAGAATTAAGTGTTGTCTATAGGTCTAGAATTGTGAATTAAGACCTAAGACAATTGCATAAACTTGTGGGTCAATGGGTTAGATGGATTAGGTCCATAATTGGGTTAGACCTAAGGTTAGCTTAAAGAAATAGACTAAATTAGAGTAATTGGTCAAATCTAATCAAAAGTTGAATTAGATTAGGTCAAGGATACTCTAGACTCAACTCCAATAGTTGTAGTTGAATGGGTCCATGTCTTTAACTAGACCAAGATGGACTTAATTCATGGCTACGCGGTGGAACCCTATTTAATAAGTTGATCAAATTAAAACTAATGAACCGGTTGGTGTCTAAGGTAAGTTTGGCATTTTGACCAGTGGTTTTTAAGCGGGAGCTACTCGCAGTGATTCGATCTCTGACGAGTTAATGGCTTATCCCCACCACTGATCTCACTTACCTGGCCAACCTGGTGAATTAGGTTTTGATTAGATCACTTGTGATTAGGGCTCACCCATGTCATTAGGTAAATCAGTTTGACTGATTTAGGTGCTCCTAATGCCAGCTTTAATTAAATCCTTTTTTAATCTGACTTGGTGAAGTCAGTGGGAGGATTGAAATTGGCTGGATATTTTCTTCTCATCTATCCTTTAATAAAATCCTCAAAAATTATTAGATCCCTAAAAATGATTAAGTTATATTGATAACTAATCATAGCCTCCCATTAAGTGAGTGATAATGAGTCCATTAGTTTAATAATCATTGGAGGCCCAAAGGCCTGGTGCTTATTGACTAATGAATTATCATTCATAATATGATAATTTGGTTTGAGTCTTTCTGATGGTGGTCAGGTTGGCCGGCCAAAGTCGGGCCTGATCATTTATTGGTCCGATTCACCAAATCAAATCATGTTAATGGTTGGACCTAACCAGATCTTTTTAGTGGAGGCCAAAGCCTACTGATTAGGTTCTGGGGCAAAATCAATTACTAGAAGTTGTTTAGAGAAACAACTGGTTATGAACCTACCCATAGATGCACATGGGTTGACCAACCAAAGTTGGGCTCGTGTGTAGTCTGTGTGATTCTAGTACCCACTAAGGAATTAAAGTAATTCCTCGAATTGGAGGTTGAGGCTACCAGTTCGTAAAAATACTGGGAGAAACTTTAGACTAAAGTCCAAGTCTTTAGTATTTATAATTTATGTACTAATAGAGGTCTGGTTTTTCCTTTATGCAGCTATGGCCACTACCCTGTCCCTCCGGTCATTATTAGATAATGACAAGCTCATGGGACCTAATTTCGATAGCTGGTATCAAAAATTAAAAATCATCCGTGAGCATGAGCAGATTCTTTATGTAGTAATAGATCCGGCACCTGAGGAGCCAGCCCCGAATGTTAGAGGGATGGTCCGAGACACTTATCAGAAGTGGCTCAATGATCGCACCACCGTTCGGTGCATTATGCTGGCAGCAATGAATGATGAGTTCAGCTGCAGGTTCGAGAACGCCCAGCCACAGGAGATGCTTCAAATGTTGAACGACTCCTTTGGCACACCTGACGACATTGAAAGGCACAAAACTAGTTATGCCATTTTCAATGCTCGGATGAGGATGGAGCCTGAGTCACTGATCATGTACTGTACATGATCGAAATGATTGAGCACCTAACTAAAGTGGGCTTTCCCCTGCACGAGCAGCTCGGTAAGGATGCGATCTTAATTCATTGCCCAAGTCCTTCCTCTCCTTCTTACTCATTTTCAGATGACAAAGCCTGCAGTGAACTATCACGATTTGTTGGGGTTGCTGCAGAACTTTGAGAAAGATCACCAGCTCCATAAGGAGTCAGTGAATGTTGTGGGAGGGTCTTCTTCTGATCGTCGACCCTTTAAGAAAGGGAAGAAGAAGAACAAGAAGAAGAAGAATAAGAAGGTGCAGCTGCATGCTGGGACATCTGCACAGGGTCAAACCAAGAAGCGCAAGCCCGACCAGAGCCAGGCAGAGTGCTTCTTTTGCAAGAAGCAGGGGCACTGGAAGAGGAACTGTCCTCTATACATTGCTTCCTAGACCCAAACAGGCCGAAGAAGAAGCAAGGTACTTATATGATAACACCTTGCAACTTTTCCATTTGTGATACTACTGCCTGGGTATTAGATACCGGAAGCCCTTATCATATTTGCAATTCGATGCAGGGTCTGCAGGTCAGTAGGAGATTTGATGAAGGTGAGAGATTCCTGAACGTTGGAGTGGAAGCAAAGTGCCAGTTCTAGCATTAGGAATCATGAACCTTGTAATCAATTCTCGAAACATAATTCTGAGTGAATGTCACTATTGTCCAAGCTTTTTATTAAATATTATTTCTGTAGGCCTTTTGGCCATGAATGGTTATCAATTTTTAATAAAAAGAAATGTTTGCAATATCATTTTGAATGGTGTTACAATGTTTGTTGGACAACTTAATAATGGAATTTACTTTCTATCACAACCTGTGGTTCAAACCTACGGTAAATGCCCTAGAATAGATAATGTGTTAGAAGTCTACCTTTGGCACTGTAGGCTAGGTCATATCAATAAGAACAGGATAAACAGGTTGGCTCAAGAAGAAATTCTTGAAGTAGGTGATTGTGAATCACTTCCAACTTGTGAGTCCTGTCTTCTTAGTAAAATGATCAAATCACCTTTTACTGGAAAAGGTGAGTGAGCCAGTGAACTCTTGGGTTTGGTATATTCTGATGTATATGGACCCATGAGCTCAAGTGCAAGAGATGGATTTTTCTACTTCATATAACCTTCACAAACGACCTATCGAGGTATAGGTATGTCTATTTAATGAAGCATAAATCGGAGTCATTTGAAATGTTTAAACTATTCCGAAATGAGGTAGAAAAATAAACTGAAAAGTGTATTAAAACTCTTCGATCTGATCGAGGAGGTGAATACCTTTCCAATAATTTTCTGACATATCTTGGGGAGAATGGGATTCTCTCTCAGTGGACTCTTCCTAGAATACCACAACATAATGGTGTATCTGAAAGGAGGAATCGGACCTTGTTGGACATGGTTCGATCCATGATGGGGTTTGCTGGTCTGCCGATCTCCCTTTGGAGATATGCGCTCAAATCGGCTTGTTACCTTCTAAATAGGGTTCCGAGTAAGTCTGTAACCAAAATGCCATATGAGATATGGATAGGACGTAAGCCAATACTCTCGCACCTTAGGGTTTGGGGGTGTCCGACTTATATTAAACGTTTAATTTCGGACAAGCTTGGACCTAGATCTGACAAGTGAAATTTTATAGGGTACCCAAAAGAGACCAAAGGGTATTACTTCTACCTAGCTGATGAGCAAAAAGTGTTTGTCAGCCTTAAGGCAATCTTTTTGGAAAAGGAGTTCCTTGGTGAAGGGACTGTTGCCTCTAAGGTCAAACTTGACGAAGTTCGACAGGTGGAAAAATCGACACAAGTTGCTGAACCTGAATCGGATTTGATTAGATCAGATCCGGAGCCCATTTTCAAGCACCCTTAAGGCGATCTGGTAGAGTACCACGTCAACTGGACAGATACTATTGTTTCTTGGTCCGGGATGGTGATCCTACCGAACTTGATGAAAATGATGAGGATCCGATCACCTACATGGATGCAATGCAGAGACCCGACTCTGAGAAATATCTCGAGGCCATGAAATTCGAAATAGAGTCCATGAAGGTCAATGATGTGTGGACATTGGTTGACCCACCCGAAGGAGTAAAACCCATAGGGTGTAAGTGGGTCTTCAAGAGGAAGAGAGGCACAGACGGAAAGGTGGAAACCTATAAAGCCCGTCTGGTTGCCAAGGGATATCGTCAACATTATGGTATAGACTATGACGAGACATTTTCTCTTGTGGCAATGCTCAAATCTATTCGGATTATGCTTGCGATAGCTACCTTCTGGACTATGAAATCTGGCAGATGGATGTGAAGACAGCTTTCCTAAATGGAGTGCTGGATGAAGAGGTGCATATGATACAACGTGAAGGATTCACATCCATAGATGATTTTAAGGTATGCAGGCTACAGAGGTCCATTTATGGACTTAAGCAGGCATCACGGAGTTGGAACATACGTTTTGATAAGACGATCAAGACGTATGGCTTCGTTAAGAACGGAGAAGAGCCATGCATTTATAAGTGGGCTAATGGTCCAGTAGTAGTATTTCTTGTATTGTATGTTGATGACATTCTCTTAATCGAAAATGATGTCCCTGCATTACAGAGAATAAAGATTTGGCTGTCGTCACAATTCTCCATGAAGGATCTGAGAGAAGCTTCCTACATCCTAGGGATGAGGATCTATAGGGATAGATCTAAAAGGTTGCTTGGTTTATCTCAGTCCACGTATATTGATACTATGCTGAAGAGGTTCAGTATGGAGAATTCCAAGAAAGGCTATCTTCCGATAGGCCATGGAATTTCTCTCTCGAAGAGGAATCCGACAACACCTCAAGAGAGAGAGCGTATGGGTAGGATTCCATATGCTTCGACAGTGGGATCTATCATGTACGCCATGATAAGTACACAACCAAATGTGGCATACTCACTAGGGATAGTGAGTAGATACCAATCTGATCCAGGAGAGAATCACTAGAAGGTTGTTAAAACTATCCTGAAGTATTTAAGAAATACTAAGGACCGTGGCTTGTTTATGGTGAATCGGACTTGAGACTTATAGGGTTTACAAATTCTAGTTTTCAGTCTGATCATGATGACAGTAAAAGTGTGTCGGAATTTATTTTTACCCTTAATGGTGGGACTATCTGCTGGAAAAGTTCCAAGCAGCACACAGTGGCTGATTCAGTTTGTGAGGTAGAGTATGTCGCTGCATCAGATGCTGCCAAAGAAGTGGTGTGGTTGAAAAAATTCATCACCAAGCTCGGAGTAGCACCCTCCCTTGTTGGTCCAGTTCTGCTCTACTGTGACAGCTCTGAAGCCATTGCTCAGGCGAAGGAACCCAAGGCACACCAGCGGACGAAGCATATTCTACGCCGCTACCATCTCATCTGAGAAATTGTGGATCGAGGTGACGTCAATCTACAGAAGATCAATGGGAAGGAGAACCTGGCTGACCCATTCACTAAAGCCATTACGGTGAAGGAGTTCGACAACTATAAGTCGAAGATGGGTATTAGATACTGCACCGATTGGCTTTAGGCCAAGTGAGAGATTGTTGGGAATAGTGTCCCAAAGCCAATCATCAGCCTGTTGATGGTTGTGCTCATTTTTTGTATTTGTACATGAATTATGAATTAATAAAAATTATTTTGGTATTTTTCATCACAAAATGTTTCATCTTCTAATGAACTCCTATATTGTGGTGAAGTCCTTAGGACTATTTAGACTCGACAAAGGAGGATTTGTCGTTTAGTCTTTAAATCTGTTCGCACCAAATGATACGTTGTTACCAAGGACGATAACATTTATCAAGCATAGGTCATTGTATGCCATATAGGTTGGTTGTCCTCTTAACCAATGAGTGTGGAGACACTGGTATGGCATACAGGTGAGATGTAAGGGTACATCTGCACTGAACGTGACCGACTCCTGAGCTATTTCTACTATCAAGATTTGTTCTGATGGAATATGGGTATAAATGTCCCTCCGACCTGAGACCGCCATGGTGACTTGCAAGCAACTCACTGCACTTAGGCACTGGACTACCTGAATTTCTAATGCAGTGACAGAAGGCTGCTGGGTGTAGCCAAGACTTGACTTGTCGGTGCATGTGTCAAGATGGGATTGACCACTCCAGTTCAGGAGCTATGTACAGTCGTGTTTCAATTTAGCAAAACCTTGGCCAGGGTAGTCTTTGTGAGGAGTCATAAGATTGTTTTAGTTGAGCACGATTCGGATGATCTGATCAGGGTTGACAGTTTAACCCTGAGTCATCCTAAACACAGAGGTCAAAAGGATGAATTATATAGTAATCATATTCACGTAGGTTCTGAGTGTTGCGATTGTGACCATTCGACCTATCCGGTCATCGGGTACCATTGCTAGATGGTCACTTCGATTAGTACAGGAATTGGTTCCTGTGGTACCGGCTTAGGTTCGAACTTGCGGGGTCACACACATTAGAGGTTCTTATCTAATCTGATGGCTGATGTAGAATCCTACATGTTTGAGATTCAGTGATCGAGAATCAGGATTCTCTGATCATGAGTTCCACACATTATGGGTACCGAGGTCAAGAGTCCCATTGGTTGGATTTTTCGATCAGATTTACATATCGAAGAATTCTGATGCCTGATTGCCCATCGGATTTGGACTCAGTATTTATGAAGGTTTAATTAGTGATTTGATCACTAATTAACTCAATTTGATGGAGAGATTATTTTTGGATCAAGTCCAATTGAATTGGATTCAGTTGGATTTGACCCGATTAGGTTAAGAGTTGACCTAATTGTCAAGATGGTTTGGTCCCTGATTTGATCAGGGGTTGGGTTAGTCAATTCCTGATTTGATTAGGATTTTATTGAGCCTAATTAAACCAATTAAGTTTGGTTTAAATTAGTCTAATTGGACCTAAATTATTTGGTTCAATTAGGTTGGTTTAAATAATTAAACCACCTTGACCCAATCTCCATGCGCCACCTCACTTCCATTGTACCCATTTGGATTCATGAGAAGGAACTTCTCATGAATTTTTTCCTCACGCCAAGCCCTCTCCATGCCCAACTTTAATGTGCCAAATGGATGGATAAGGATGATTGGTTGGTCATTCAAATTCAAAATAAAGTTTGAATTTGAATGGGCAATCAATCTTTATACCTTATCCTTTTTTTACGCCCTATTTATTATATGAGAAAAGATTTCTCATGAAAATACTCCATGCACAATTTAAGTCATGCCTCATGCCTTTAGTGGATAAGGGATGAGTTGGTATCCATTTGAATTCAAAATTTGATTTGAATTCAAATGTGCAATTACTCATCTTTATCCTTTCTTTTGGATAAGACATTTGATGTTGTTATAAAAGGAGGAGAAGAGTGGGGCGTGTAAGAAGAAATTTTTTGAAGAAAAATTCTGGGGCATGAGAAGTCTTGTGCATGAGAAGGCAGTCCATATCCTTCCAAGAGAAAAAGAAAGAAAAGAAAGAAAAGTGGGTGCAAGGTTTCCGGTGAGTTCCCTAGAGTTTTAGCTTAGGGTTCGGGAAGTGAGAAAGTGAGCTACGAGTGTCGTCAGCTCACAAAATCTTAGGGAGATCTTCAACATCCTCTCAAGCATATCTATTGATGATCCGGAGCATCCGAAGAATCGACAGACATCGATCAAAGGAGTTCGATTAGCATCCGCCGTCAAAAGAGCTCTACAACGAGCTAGCACTCGTGAGGAGTCGATCAAATCGGAAGCTCCATGTGGATGATCCACAGAGGCCAGACATGCTGTGTAGCTACGTTGTGATGATCAGACTCTCCCGCCGGTGATCAGATTGCAGCGATCTACTATCCATACAAAGGTATTGTGTTCTGAACACATTACAGTAAAGTGTTTACTGTTTGAATTTGAATTTCAAATTTAAATGAATACATGCTATATATCATATTTAGATCCTAGTGTAGGGTAAATTCATGTTAATTAATTAGATTAATTAATATCTTTTCACCGTAAAATCATAATTTTGAAAAAGTTTTAAAATTACCATTTTATCCCTGCACTGAATTTATCCCCACAGAGGTCTCCGGGTTGAAGGTGCAGATCTCGACCCTGGTCTCGGAGGCAATGGTTCGGGCAGTGGAGGAGTTCAAAATCTCCTTCGAGATGAGGGATTTGAAGGTCGAGTTCGGCCAGACCGCCTTCATCAAGGGCTTTGAGCTCTGTCAAGAGAAGGTGGTCGGAAAATTTCCCGAGCTGGACCTCGACTTCCTGAATGAGGCTTCCAATGATGAAGCTGGGTCTTCTGAAGCTGCTGTCGGTCTTCCTCCAATCGAGACTTCCTCGACTGTCGTGGCCGACCTTCTGGGGGCACCGAGCTCCCCCACTTCACCCCAGAGGTCCGAAACCTCTAATTTTGTATTCTTTTTTTTTTCTTTGTTGCAACTTTTTCTCGTTCTCTTGTACCTAAGAACCATTTAATCAATGAAATCGGATTCTTCTTTATAGAGGGCTCCTCTTTTTTACTCTGCATTCTTTTTCTTCTCTTTTGTTTTCTGACACTGATTTGTGTTGTAGCATTTTTGTCTTCCAAGAACAGTGCCCCACCGAAGCTCTTCCCCTACTACAGGGGATTCCTCTGAAGTCGATGGTCCAGGACTTCAGAAGGGAAGTTCGTCACCTGATGAATAAATCAAAGAAGCTGGATGACGAACTTCACCGGCTGAGGAAGAGCCATTCGAAAGTCACTACAAAGGCTGCTCGCTTTCGGGACCTCCACAAAAAGGGCTTCATGGACTACACCTGGAGGAAGGCTGACTTCGTGAAGGAGCTTGAGAAACTCCAAAAACTTGCCAGCAACTGATCTTGGACTCAGGCTTCCAAGATCAGCTCCTTTGAGGTCGAGCTGGCGGTTGCACGGGAGAAGATCAGCCAGTTGGAAGGAAGCTCATCCTGGCTCACAACTCAGGCCGACCACGATCGAGACTGGTCGAAAAAATTTTCTGACCTTCAGAAGCAGCTATAGGACATCGAGGTGAACTACAACACCTACCGAGTCGGCTGGTGCGGGCAAGTAGACGACTACCGAAGGAAGTTCAAGACGGCGACCGACGAGGTTGCCCGCTTTCAGAGGTAGTTGTCCGAGAGAGTCCAGGCCATCTTTACACAAAGCTCCGACGAGCTCCGCTCCTTGAGGGAGACCATAGAAGAACTGTCCGTGGCCCTTGGGCAGGAGAAGGCCAAACTGTAGCGGCTAAAGATTCAGTTGGCCTATGAGCAGCAGGCAGTCAAGGATGCCGAGGTGGAGTCTGAGGTTCTGAGGAAGAGGCTTCGGGAGTCAGAGGGTAAAAATCGGCGGTTCCACCAAATGTACCGAGAGATGCTTTTAAGGAAGAAGAAACTGGAAGAAGAAGTCGAAAACTTAAAGCAATCCCTGACAATGACTGGGACCGAGAGTTCGAAGTCGAAAGAAGCCGAGCTTCCTTAGAGCTTTTTTACCTTTTGTTCTATGTATTCCTTTCTTTTCTTGTTGCATTTTTTTTTGGCCTCCAAAGGCTTTGTAACACGCACTTTACTAATGAAATGAAAAAGATTTTTTTTTTTCATTACCTTGTTCGTTCTTGCATTAAGTTATCATTTATCGAGTTTTTTTTGTCTTTTATCTTGTTCGATATCGATGTTGTTTGAAGGTTCTTGATCGTCGCCATGTTGATTTGCCCTTTTTATTCATGATCGAAAGTCTTTTCGAGGCCACTCGAGTTTGATGCTTCCTCTCGGTGCTCGAACTTGGGGGCCCGAACTTCTCGCTACCTTGAGGAAGTCGATTTTCTCCTGCCAGTGTTGGGTTCTCTCTTTGAGACTGAGGGTTTTTGACAAGAGTCTCCTTCCTTGTTGAGATGAAGTTCTTTGAGTCTTTGATGTAGTTTATTTTTTCCTTATCACTGGCATAGCTCGTCGCTTTCCTTTTTTCTCTTCCCTTTTTTATTGTATTTTTTTTTTGTGTTTGAGTGAGGATTTTTCCTCTGCTCTTAACAGGGTTGTAGGGGTGTAGAGGAGCCGTTAAGGAGACTTCCCCCTCATCCGGTCTTGAATGACCAGTTCTTCATTTGTGTCAGGACGAGGTTCTCCTCCTGTTCCTGATGTAGTCAATTTCAGCTCATGTTAGGATTAGATTTTTCTCCTTTTCCTAACAGGACTGTGGGGGCACGTAAGGGCCGTTGCAAGGGTCTCTCCCCCCATCTGGTCTCTAAATAATCAGGCCTTCGACTTTACTCATGTTAGGATGAGGTTCTCCTCCCATTCCTAACATGGCTATGGGGGCGCATAAGGGCCATTTCAAGGGCCTCTCCCCCCATCCGATCTCTAAATAACTGGACCTTCGACTTTGCTCATGTTAGGATGAGGTTCTCCTCCTGTTCCTAACATGGCTGTGGAGGTGCATAAGGCTGTTGCAAGGGCCTCTCCCCCCATCCGATCTCTAAATAATCGGGCCTTCGACTTTACTCACGTTAGGATGAGGTTCTCCTCCTGTTCCTAACATGGTTGTGGGGACGCATAAGGGCCGTTGCAAGGGCCTCTCCCCCCATCCGATTTCTAAATAACCAGACCTTCGTTCGTGTAGGGATGAGATCCTCCTCTTGTTCCTGACATGCTTAGTTTCGATTGTCTGAAAGAGCTACTCCCTGTCATTACAAGCTCATGCCAAAAGAAAAGATATGCGAATATGAAAGAAATTTTTATTTAAGGCAAAGTTATTGGTAATACATTCGTAGATTTTTCGAATCCCATAGTCACGGAAGGTCTACTCCCCATCGGGGTCTCCTAGAGATGGTGTTGATGATCCCAATTGGAGGTCGATCTTCAGGCTGTTCCTCCCTCCTTGGGGCTCCAGTTGTGGTAGGGCCCTCGGCCGATCTTCCCTATCTTCAGGCCGACGTCGAATGAATCTGTCGAGCTGACCTCATCTGATGAGCTCTTCAATCTCGTCTCAAAGTTGAATACACTCCTCCGTATCATGGCTGTGGTCACGATGATAGAGGCAGAACTTGCTAAGGTTATGCTTCTCGAGGTGTGTGTGCATCCTTTCCGACCTTGGCAACTGCTCCTTGACCTCCATCAGCACTTAAGCTTTTAGAGCATTGAGGGGGGCGTAGCTGTGAAATATTCCGGGAGGAGAGCTCCGTCGAACCCTACAGTCCGGGCTCCTCTGCCTATGAGCTTGCGGGGGAGTTCGGACATGCTTGTGTCTGGGGAGAGTTTGAGAATGTGGCCGAGCTTTACTCGACCCTTTTTCAACTGTGAGCTTGCTGGAGTCACCCGCCTGCCACTCTTTCACGGCCTCCTCATGAGCTTGCTGGTTTCCTCTGCTCGGGCATATCCTTCAGCCCTAGCCAGCAGATCAGCGAAGTCCCTGGGATACTTCTTTTACAGGAAAAACAGAAGATCATTCTTTTGAAGACCGCTCTTCAGAGTGGCCATTGCAACTGACTGGTCCAAGTTCTGGACATCCAACACGGTAGTGTTAAAACGGTTAACATAAGTTTGGATGGATTCTCCCTCCTTCTGCTTGATATTAATGAGGGACTCTGAACCTCTCCGGGGATGCTGGCTGCTGACGAAATAATCAACAAATTGATGGCTCATCTGATCAATAGAAAAGATAGTACCCGGCTTCAGTACTGAGTACCAATTTTTTGCTGCTCCCTTCAAGGTGGATAGGAAAGCTCGGCACAGGATGGCGTCTGGCATGCCATGGAGCAGCATCATTGTCCAGAAGGTCTCTAGGTGGTCAACCGAATCCAAGATCCCATCGTAGCTCTTGAATTGGGGGAGCTTGAAGTTCGGCAGGATTGGTTCCTGCATAATCATTTGAGAGAAAGGATATAGATGTCCTCACCGTAAGTAGTGGGAGCATGACGGAGCTCTTCGATCCACCGGTTCATCTTCTGGAATCTTTGATCTAGGAGGTCCTCTCGACTGTGAATCTCGAGGGTCTTCTGGTAGAATGGAGGTAGGGATACTCTGAGGGTGGAATCGTGATTGGACATAGGGCTCTCCACCTTCTGCTTCCCCTTTTCAGGAAAGACAGGGCGACTGGCCCAAGTGACCCGCCCGGTCGTCGGATTCTGGAACTCCGGCAATGTTCTTTCCAACTGCACAGATGCCTGCGACTATTACGGCTGCTGCTGCTACTGCTGCATGGCCTACACTGCTTCGGTGAGGCCCCTGACTTGCTGAACCAGCAAGTCAAATTGCTCCATGCCGACTGTCATTGTCGGAGGAGGAGTTTGGGAAACTAAAGATGAGGCCGGAGCTTGCGGGTCTCGCTGAGATCTGGCCGCGGAGGCCGTGGATCGCCTGGTGGATGCCTTTCGGGGAGGCATCGGGTGGAGATCTGGCAGGAGAAGGAGAAAATGTCGAAGAAGATGACCAAAGACTATCCCGTTGAGTACTCCTTTAAGAACAAGGGTACTGCGAAGATACAGGCCCTCCCTCTAGCACCAATTTTGTTGGTGCCGAATTTCGTCGATGTTAGAGAAGCTGGTATCGAGGGGATCGCGCCCGCCGTCAGAACCTGCAAGGGAAGTCTAAATCGGAGTTGGGGGTGCTCCGACAAGACCCTCTGATGCTCAAGTCAGTACTCTGCCTCAACAGAAATGGAGCACTCAAATGGGATTTTAGCAGAGTTTCGAGATAGAGTTTCGAGCTTAGAGATGAATGTATCTGGGGGTCCCTTTTTATAGACGGAGAGCATAACTGATTGACAGCGACGTCTGTAACTGCCTGGTAGTGGGCCGTTCGGGGCCACACGGAGTTTGTTACGGAGAGTAGTGGCATCAGGGGGCCGTTCAGAGCCACGTGGAGTTTGTTATGGAGAGTGGAGTGGTGTCCATTATCGCGACTTGCCAGAGAGTGGTGGGGCCACGTGGATCTGTTACAGAGAGTAGAGTGGGGTAGTGGCCACTGTCACAACTTGCCAGAGAGTTTGGGTCTGACGGCTGAAGCTCGACTGGGATGTCTAATGGAGCGGAATGGCTCTCTGTCTTGCAATCTAAGAGAAGCTCGGATATTTTTGAGGTTGCTGATGAGTCCACTATTGTCGGGTGCCTTGGGCGCTGATGCTGCATGCGGAAGTCATCTGTTGTAGAAGCTCAGATGGGGACTTTCTGTTGGAGAAGTCCGGTAAGAGTTCGATTGCTAGAGGAGTCCATCTAGAATTTGCCTGATGTAGAAACTCGTCTGAGGATCGTCCGTCGGAGAGGTCTGGTTTCATGAGGAATCCGGCAGTGGGTCGACCGACAATGGAGTTCGGATGGCGTTGTGGAGGTTCATCTGCTGGAGGAGTCTTGGAGACACTGTGGAAGGTCGAACATTGGAGGATTTTGAGATTCAATTTTGTCGTAGAAGTTCAGACGGGGTCCGACTTTTGTAGGAGTCTGGACGAGGTCCGCTTATTATAGAAGCTCGGACGAAGATCAGTTTCCGTGGAAGCTCGGATGGAGACTTCTTATTGTAGAAGTCCCACTGCTGGAGAAGCTAGATCATTGACGAAGTTTGAAAGAAGTTCGAAGTAGAGATCCAGCTAGTGGAGCCTGTCCGTCGTAGAAGTTCATCCGAAATCCATCCATTGTAGAAGTTCAGATGTAGTCCAGATCTTGTAGGAGCTCGGATGAAATCTGAAAGGTGGTCGACCACCGTAGAAACTTGGATGGAGTTTGGTTACTGTAGAAGTCTTGCTATTGGGGAAGCTTGGACATTGATAAAGTCCGGAAGAAGTTTGGAGTAGAGTTGTTCGTGGCTAGAAGAAGTTTGGAAGAGATTCGGAGAATAGTCAATCACTATAGAAAATTGACTGATAGTGAAGCTCAGAAAGTGTTTGGAGCAGCCCGATAGATGAATGGAGGAGCTCATTATCGAAGAAGTCTGGATGGTATTATGGAAGCTCGGACGATCGAGGGAGTTCAGAAAGACGCCACACATGGTCGGAAGCCGGAAGAGCCCTAGAAGGATTGGCCTTTTATGAACTTCGGCTGGGGGTATTTTATACCCAACAATTATGAATATATTTAAGAACTATACGATAAATCTTTTCTTTATCGTACACTAACATAGTTCTAAAGACTTCATCATAGCACAAGATTTCAAAAAATATATAACTTTGTGATGAAAAATATTAGAATAACTATTATTTATTTATCAATAATTCATATACAAAGATGAACTCAATCGTTATATGATTAATTTTAGGACATAATTTCTAACAACTTCAACTTGAACTAAAGCCAATCAGGATAATATCTTATATCCATCTTCCATTTGAAGTCATCGAGCTCTTTGATCTTAAGAATTTTAGTGAAGGGGTCGGCTACGTTCTCATTTTCGTTGATCTTTTGAAGCTCGACGTTATCTCGATTCACGATCTCTCATATCAAGTGATAGCGATGAAGAACATGTTTGGTGTGATGGTGTGATTTTGGTTCTTTCATCTAAGCTATGGCACTGGAGCTGTCATAGTACAGCAGGACAGGGCCATCAATAAAAGGTGTAACTCTCAGCTCGATGATGAATTTTCGCAACCACACCACCTCCTTTACAGCATCCAATGTAGCATTGTATTCCACTTCACATATAAAATCGGCCACAATATATTACTTGAAACTCTTCCAGCAAATAGCTCCTCCATTCAGAGTAAATCGTAGCCCGACACACTTCTACTACCATCACAATCTGACTGAAAACTGAAATCAATATATCCCATAAGTTTCAAGTCAGTGTCTCCATAGATAAGCCATTTGTCTTTAGTATTTCTCAAATACTTAAGAATTACTTTCACAATCTTCCAATACTTTTCATCCCAGATCAGACTGGTATCTACTCGCTATCCTTAATGAATAAGCTGCACCTAGCCTCATACACGTTATAGCATATATGATAGATTTCACTATCGAAGCATAGTGTATTTTACTCATATGCTCTCTCTCCTCAGAAGTTGTCGGACAATCTTTCTTGAAAAGAGTAATTTCATGGCCTATTGAAAGATAGCTTTTGTTGGAATTATCCATATTGAGTGTCTTCAATAAGGTATCGATGTACCTGAATTGAGACAATCCAAGCAACCTTCTAGATCTATCCCCATAGATCTTCATGAAGGAACCAGATCTAGGGTTTCAGGGTTAGATCTTGAAATTTTTGAAGATCAGGCAGCGGAAGACTAAAATAAATCAAAATTTATCTTATAAAATCAAAGAATCCCAAGATCTAAGATCTTATTACATGAATATTACATGGTATTAAATTAAAAATTAAAATATGAAGAGCAAGAACTACATGTTGATCATATCAACATGTTTCTATACTACATCTAATGTATGTAAAATATAATAGATCAGATCTATTACCTTGCAAGTTAGATGTTCTAACTTTGCTGATCCGGGCTTGAGAATGATGTTACGAGCTGCACACACGTTCAGCCTCTAGAAGTCATCCACACAAGCCTACGAATCATGATCAAAAGTTCTAGTCCAGGAAATCAGCACAGTATGCTAGTACTGTGCTGATACTTCTTCGATGGTCGATCAGATGCCTCCTTCTTCTTGATTTAGAATCTTCTAAAGATGAGAAGTAGGAGAAGGAGTTTTAAATGTGAGACACTCTCAGAAAACTCACAGATGAAGGAAAGAGGTGAACTCAGCAATCCTAGAAGAAGACCTGAGAGAGAAGGTTTTGTCACACCAAATAAGCAAGAGTGGGCTTGGGGGGCTAAGGTGGCGCAAGGTGGAATCCTAGTCTTACTCGGGTTCAATCTATGACTTGTTCAAATTTGATTTCTCAAACCAAATCAAATCAAAACCAAATCAACCCAAATAAAATAGGTCTTAACTCAATTAAGAATCTAATTTAATCAGATTAAATTAGACTTAAATCTAATTTAATTTTTTAATCAAATTAGAAATTAGGTTGACCCAAGTCCTAATTGAACTAGGACTAGTTTTTCCTTGCACTTGAATTATCCAATAAACCAATTAGACTTGATCCAATCAAGTTCAAACTAAATCTAATTAAATCATATTCAATTAGACTTAATCTCAGCCCATTGTGGAAGTGGTGTAAAATGTGCTTCGTCCGCTGGTGTGCTTTGGGTTCCTTTGCCTGAGCAATGGCACCAGTGTGTCGTAGTAGAGCAGGATCAGACCATCGAGGAAGGGTGCTACTCCGAGCTCGATGATAAATTTTCTCAGCCACATAGCTTCCTTCGCGACATCCGATGCTGCGATGTACTCCGCCTCACAAATAGAGTCTGCCATAGTATGCTGCTTGAAACTCTTCCAGCAAATGGCTCCACTATTCAGAGTAAAGATATAACCCGATATGCTTCTGTTGTCATCATGGTCAGATTGAAAGCTGGAGTCTGTGAACCCTACAAGTTTCAGATCTGACTCACCATAAACCAACCAGTGGTTTTTAGTATTTCTCAAATACCTATAGATGGCTTTAACCACTTTCCAATGGTTTTCTCCAGGATCAGATTGGTATCTACTCACTACTCCTAATGAGTATGCCACATTTGGCCTTGTACATGTCATGGCGTACATGATAGATCCCATGGCCGAAGCATATGGGACTCTACTCATACGCTCTCCCTCTTCAGGAGTTGTCGGACAATCCTTCTTAGAGAGAGAAATTTCATGGCCTATCGGTAGATAACCCTTCTTAGAATTCTTCATGCTGAACCTCTTCAACATAGTGTCTATGTACGTGGACTGAGATAACCCAAGCATCCTTTTAGATCTATCCCTATAGATCTTCATCCCTAGGATGTAGGATGTTTCACTCAAATCTTTCATGGAGAACTATGATGACAACCAAACTTTTATTCCCTGTAGTGCGGGGATGTCATTTCCGATTAAGAGAATGTCATCTACATCAAGACAAAAAATATCACAACTGGACCATTTGCCCATTTATAGATGCAGGGCTCTTCTCCGTTCTTAATGAAGCCATACATTTTGATCACCTTATTAAAATGCATGTTCTGACTCCGAAAAGTTTGCTTCAATCCATAAATGGATCTCTAAAGCTTGCACATCTTGGACTCATCTGTGGATGTAAACCCCTCAGGTTGGATCATATACACCTCTTCGGTCAGCTCTCCATTCAGAAAAGCTGTCTTTACATCCATCTGTCAGATCTCATAATCCAGATGGGCAGCTATTACAAGCATTATCCGAATGGATTTGAGCATTGCCACAGGAGAGAACGTCTCGTTATAGTCAATACCATAATGTTGACGATACTCTTTGGCAACCAGATGGGCTTTATAGGTCTCCACCTTTCCATCTATGCTCCTTTTCCTTTTGAAGACCCATTTACACCCAATGGGTTTAACCCCTTCAGGTGGGTCAACTAATGTCCATATATCGTTGACCTTCATGGACTCTATTTCGAATTTCATGGCTTCAAGCCATTTCTCGGAATCAGGTCTCTGCATTACATCTATATAGATGATCGAATCCTCATCGTTCTCATCGAGTTCGATGGGATCATCATCTCGGACTAAGAAATCATAGTATATGTCCGACTGATGTGGTACTCTATTGGATCGCCTGAATGATGCAGGTACATCAGGCTCTGGATCTGATCTAATCAAATCCGACTCAAGTTTAGCTATTGGTGTCGGTCCTTCTACCTGTTGAACTACATCAAGTTCAATCTTAGAGGCAACGGGTCCTTCACCAAGAAACTCCTTTTCTAAAAAGATTACCTTAAGGCTGATGAATACCTTTTGTTCATCAGTATGGTAGAAAAAATATCTTTTGGTCTCTTTGGGGTACCCTATGAATGTGCATTTGTCAGACTTAGGTCCATGTTTATCTGTAACTAACCGTTTGACATAGGCTGGGCACCTCCAGACCCTAAGGTGTGAAAGTGCTGGCTTACACCCTGTCCATATCTCATATGGAGTCTTAATTGCAGACTTACTTGGAACCCTATTTAATAGATAATAGGCCGATTCGAGTGCATATCCCTAGAAGGATATCGACAAGCTGGCAAAACCTATCATGAATCGGACCATATCTAACAGAGTCTGATTTCTTCTTTCAGACACACCATTATGCTGTGGTGTTCCTGGAGGAGTCCATTGGGAGAGAATCTCATTCTCTCCTAGATATGTGAGAAACTCATCAGAAAGATATTTTTCTCCTCGATCAGATCGAAGAGTTTTAATACTCTTCCCAATTTATTTTTTTACTTCACTTCGGAATTGTTTGAACATTTCAAATGAATCTGACTTATATTTCATCAGATAGATATATTCATATCTGATAGATCATCTGTGAAAGTGATGAAATAAAAATATCCACCTCTAGCACTTGTGCTCATGGACCCACATATATCAGTATGTACTAGGCCCAAGAGCTCAGTAGCTCTCTCACCTTTTTTAGTAAAAGGTGACTTGGTCATTTTACCAAGAAGACAGGACTCACAGGTTGGAAGTGATTCACAATCACTGACTTCGAGGACTCCCTCTTGAGTCAACCTGTTTATCCTATTCTTGTTTATATGACCTAGCCTATAGTGCCATAAGTAGATATCTAATACACTATCTAATCTAGGGTGCTTGCCAGTAGAATAGACTACGTTAACAAGTTGTGATAACATATACACACTATTGTTCAAATGTCCATAAAAAATAGTAACACCATTCATAATGATATTACAAACTTGTTTCTTTATTGAAATTTCATAATCATTTTTGGCCAGAAGGCCTACAGAAATAAAATTTAAAAAGAAACAGGGGCAGAAATGATAATCATTAAGAACAACGATATGAGACTCAAATATAAGTTTCAAGATTCTTAATGCTAGAACTGGAACTGATCTTCCATCTCCAACATTCAGGAACCTCTCACCTTGCTCGAATCTCCTACTGACCTACAATCCCTGCAATGAATTGAAATATGGTAAGGGCTACCAGTATCCAATACTCAGTCAGTTATATCACAAATAGAGAAATTGCAAGGAGTTATCATATAAATATCTTATTCAGCAACAGCTTGCTTCTTTCTCTGCCTGTTCGGGTCCAGGGAGGCAATATACTGAGGACAGTTCCTCTTTCAGTGCTCCCGCTTCTTACAAAAGAAGCATTCAGTTTGACTCTTATCGGGCTTGATCTTTCTGGTCTGGCCTTGCACTGATGTCCCAATCTGAACTTGGATCTTCTTCACTTTCTTCTTCTTGTTCTTCTTTCCTTTCTTAAAGGATCGAGAACCAGAAGATGAACCTCCCACTAAGTTCACCGACTCCTTGTGGAGTTGGTGATCCTTCTCAAAGTTCTGAAGCAACCCCAGTAACCCGTGGTAGTTTACTTCAGGCTTTATCATTCTATAATAAGTGAGGAATGGGAGATAAGACTTGGGCAGCGAGTTCAGTATTACATCTTTCCTAAGCTGCTCATGCAAGAAAAAGTCGAGCTTGCTCAAATGCTCCATCAGCTCGATTATGTAATGATCAGTGACAGAGGCACCATCCTGCATTTTGGTGTTGAAGATGGCACAACTAGTCTTGTACCTCTCCACGTCATCAGGTATACCAAAGGCATCCTCCAACACTTGAAGCATGTCCTTTGACTAAGCCATCTCAAATCTGTGATTGAACTCATTGCTCATGGTAGCCAGCATGATGCAACGTACCATGATCCGATCATTGAGCCATTTTTGATGTCTCTGACTGTTCCACGTGTTTTGGCAGCTGGCTCTTCAGGTGTAGGATCTGTTCATGCTCCAGGACTATCTTCAACTTTTGGTACCAGCTACTGAAGTTGGGTCCCACCAATTTATCATTATCCAACAATGATCGGAGCGATAGGAAAGTGGCCATATCTGCACAAAGGAAAATCATAATCTAATTAGTAATTGATTTATTAAACCTAAAGATTTGGACTTTAATCAAAAAGTTTCTCCCACTATTTTATTCGAATTGATAGCCTCTACCTCCAATTCGAGGAATTATCTTAATTCCTTAATGGGTGCTAGAATCCACTTAGACTGCACACAAATTCAACTTTGGTTGGCCAACTCATATACATCTAAAGATAGGTTCATAACCAATTATTCCTCTAAATAATTTCTAATAATTTTAATTTTGCCCCGATCCCTAATCAGTAGGCTTTGGCCTTCACTGAAAAGGTCTGGTTAGGTCCAACCATTAACATGACCATACTTGGCCCATCTAGCCAATGAATGATTAGGCCCAACTTTGGTTGGCTAACCTAACCACCATTTAGAAAGATGCAGCCAAAAAATCATATGATGAATGATAATTCTATCAGCCGATAAGCACCAGGCCTTTGGGCCTCCAATGATTATCCAACTGATGGACCCATTATCATCCACTTAATGAAAGGCTATGATCTAGTTATCACAATAACTATTTCATCTTAAGGACCTAATAATTTTAGAGAATTTAATTGATTTAGAGGAGGAGGTCAAATGAACCAACTTATCATGATCCTCCTACTGGCTTCACCAAGTCAGCTTAAGGGAGACCATTAAAAGGACTGGTCTAGGAGCACCTAAATCAGTTACACTGATTTACCTAGCTGATATGGGTCAGCTTGAATAGTCAAGTGATCCGATCAAAATATAATTTCATCAAGAGGTCAGGTAAGTTTGATCGGTAGGACGGTCTGCCAAAGCTTGTCTTAGACACCATCAAAAATGGCCAGGTAAGCGGGCTACCAATTGAAAACTACTGGTCTGGTTTACCTTAGACACCAACTGGTTTAATTAGTTTTGATTAGATCAACCTAACAGTTCGTGCTAGACCACTTAGTCAAGAATCAAGTCCATTTGGTTCTCGTTAAAGACATGGACTTGACCAACTACAACTATTGTAATTGATCTAGAGAAACCTTGACCTAATCTAAAATAATATTTGATTAGATTTAGTCAATTCTCTAATTAAGTCCATCTCTAACCTTAGGTCTAACCCAATTAATGGACCTAATTCCAACTAACCCATTAACCCAATGTGTTATGGTTTGTGTCTTAGGTTCTTCAATTCACAATCCTAGAACCTAATCAAACAACTTCTTAATTCTCAATTAAGTTTTGGGCTGAGGGTTGGGGTTTGGCTTTTCAAAAATAATTTTTATATTTGTAAAATATTTTTACAACATGGTTCTACCAACCAAGTTGCATTTTTGATTCATAATCAAAATATAAGTGAAATATAATGAAACTACTTTAGATCTAATCTAAACAGGTTCATGTAATTGAAATAATTTCAATTTTAAACTGTGTAATTTTTTCAAACAAATATATGATGGTCGAGCTTGCTCTTCATTGAAGTCAAGCTGGCTCGATGATGTTTTGCTCGAGCATTAGTTCTGTCTACCTGAGAGAGCTGGCTCGAATCAGCATCGAGCCGGCTAAATTAATCCCCGAGCCGACTCAGCTGTGTGCCTGAGCCGGCCCGGTTGGTTTCAGCAGAACTGTCAATGGTTCTTTACGCGAGAATTATTAACAAAGAGATTTTATTTTAGATTTAAATACCTTTTAAATCTAATAAATAATAAATTTAATCTAGATAACATCTAACAAATTTATGATTAAAGATAGATCTACACGAACTAGGACAACCTTTGCACTGTAAGGGGTAAACCTTACAGCAGGACAACTTACAGTTCGTGATTAATCTAAAAATTTTAATTTTAGATTTAACAATCAGATTATAAATTAGATCTAATCTAAGAAATAATCTAAGCATGTATAAATAATCATGTAATAAACAACCTAGGTTCTGATACAAATTGAAGGAACCAGATCTAAGATTTCAAGATCAGGCAGCGGAAGACTAAAATAAATCAAAATTTATCTTATAAAATTAGAAAATCTCTAGATCTAAGATTCTATTATATAGTTATTATATGACATTAAATCAAAAATTAAAATATAAAGAGCAAGAACTACATGTTGATCATATCAACATGTTTCTATACTACATCTAATGTATGTAAAATATAATAGATCAGATCTATTACCTTGCAAGTTAGACGTTCTAACTTTACTGATCTGGACTTGAGGATGATGTTGCAAGCTGCACACGTGTCCGGCCTCTAGGAGTCATCTACACGAGCCCACGAATCATGATCAGAAGTCCTGGTCCAGAAAATCAATACAGT
Organism: Elaeis guineensis; assembly: GCF_000442705.2. Taxonomy (NCBI): domain Eukaryota; kingdom Viridiplantae; phylum Streptophyta; class Magnoliopsida; order Arecales; family Arecaceae; genus Elaeis; species Elaeis guineensis. The sequence continues at coordinate 85,728,572 of NC_026000.2, forward strand.
ATGCTAGTACTGTGCTGATTCTTCTTCGATGGTCGATCAGATACCTCCTTCTTCTTGATTTAGACTCTTCCAATGATGAGAAGTAAGAGAAGGAGTTTTTAGATGTGAGATACTCTCAGAAAACTCATAGATGGAGGAAGAAAAGTAATTCAACAACCATAGAAGAAGACCCTCTTCTTCTTCTCTTTGCTCTAACCTAGATACTTAGTTTTGTGTCTATTATATCTCCATGCCCCAACACTTTTTTCTCCTTAATTTTCACACACTCCAAAGGTCTCTCAATGCTCTATAATTCAAAAAAAAATTAATTAGAAATTCTTCTTAAATCAAGAGATATAAAGAATCCTTGTCTAGGTCAAATAGCTAGTCAAGAAAAATCCATCCAAGGCAAGACGAGGGTTGCCCAACTCTTGGGTGCCCCATCCTTCTTTTTCTACCATGGACCATCAGCAAAGGGTATACAATATGTTCCATAAAATCCACAAAAACTTCAAAAAAAATCTGGATAAAATCAGTGCCATAAGGAAAGAGTTTTGGTTTCCTAAAATTCTATCTCATAGAATTTGAAATCCAAACTAAGTCCTACTTTGACTTGGTCCACAACCACATTCTATGTAAGAGTGAAAGAGTGGAAAGCTTTGGGCATGCATGAAGGCCTGGGAGAGAAGGTTTTGTCACACAAAATAAGAGAGAGTAGGCGTGGGGGGCTAAGGTGGCGCAAAGTGGAATCCTAGTCTTACTAGGGTTCAATCTATGACTTGTTCAAATTTGGTTTCTCAAACCAAATCAAACCAAAATCAAATCGATCCAATTAAAATAGGTCTTAACCCAATTAAGAATCTAATTTAATCAGATTAAATTAGATTTAAATTAGATTTAATTTTTTAATCAAATTAGAAATTAGGTTGACCTAAGTCCTAATTGAACTAGGACTACTTTTTTCTTGCACTTGGCTTATCCAATAAACCAATTGAACTTGATCCAATCAAGTCCAAACTAAATTTAATTAAATTATATTTAATTAAACTTAATCTCAATCTATTGAATTAATCAAATTAAGTCAATTAGCAATTAAATTGCTAATCGATCCTTCTGCAATACTTGTACTAGGTTAAATGTCAATCGTATTGATCGTTTAACTTTAGAACGATTTTTAATCATTGATCAACCATCCGATCAGATCGTGAACTCTAATTTGTGTGACCTCATAGACCTGAACCTAAGTCGATAGTATAGGAATAAATTTTTATACTAATCGAAGTAACCATCTAGTAATGTTATCCGACGGTCGGATAGGTCGAATGTATAGAACAATATCCTTAGAACCTATGCGGATATAGTTTCCATATAATTCATCCCCTTGACCAAAATGCTCGTAGGACATCTCAGAGTTCAACTGTCAACTTTGATCAGGTTGTCCACATTGTATTTCAAAATATCAAATCTATCTGATGGATTACCCTGGCGTAGTTTTTGCTAAATCGAAATACAGCGACTCATTCTTCTCCAACTCTTAGAGTGGTCAATCCCATCTTGATCACACTCCAACTTTGCAAGTACTTGACTGTGCCCAGAAGCCTTCTGTCACTGAATTAAAAATTCAGTTAGTCCAGTACCAAAGCACAGTGAGTTGCTTGAAAGTCACTGAGGCGATCTCAGGTCTAAGGGACACTTATACCTATATCCCATCAGAGATATTCTCGACAGCAGAATACTCTAGAGTTGGTCATGTTCAATGATGATGTACCCATATATCTCACTTGTATGCCATACCAGTGTCTCCACACTCCTTGGTTAAGAGGACAACCAACCCATATGGCCTATAGCAACTTATGCTCAATAGAAGCTGTCGTCCTTATTAACAGCCTATCATTTGGTCGTGAATAGTTTTAAGGACTAATCGATAAATCCTCTCTTTATAGAACCTAAATAGTCCTAAGAATTTCATCACAACAACACAGATCATTAGAAGATGAAAACTTATGATGAAAATATCAAAAATATATTTTATTTATTAACAAATCAATTATAATACAAGGTTGCTCAACCGTCAATAGGCTAACGATTGGCTTTTGGGATATATTTTCCAACACTTCATCCCTAAGATGTAGGATGCTTCTCCCAAATCCTTCATAAAAAACTGTGATGATAACCACAGCTTCACACTTTATAAAGTCGGGATGACATTTTCTAGTAACAATATGTCATCCACATACAGCATAAGAAAGATGACTACAGAATCGAAAGCCCACTTGTAGATGTGAGGCTCTTCTCCATTCCTAATGAAGTCATACGTTTTAATTACCTTATCAAATCACATATTCCAACTCCTAGATGCCTGCTTAAGTCTGTAAATAGACCTATTCAGCTTGCACACTTTCAACTCATCAATGGATGTGAACCCTTCAAGTTATATCATATACAGCTCTTCTTCCAGCTCTCCATTAAAAAAACTAGTTTTGACATCCATCTGCTCGATCTCATAATCTAAGTGTGCAGTGATAGCAAGCATAATTCGTATGGACTTGAGCATTGCCACAAGAGAGAACGTCTTGTCATAGTCAATACCATAATGCTGACGATAACCTTTGGTAGCTAGATGGGCTTTATAGGTCTCTACCTTCCCGTCTGGTCCTCTTTTTCTTTTGAAAATCCATTTACACCCTATGGGTTTTATCCCTTTGGATGGATCAACTAGTGTCCATACCCCATTGATCTCTATGAACTTTATTTCGAACTTCATGGCCTCAAATCATTTCTGGGAGTTGGGCCTTTGCATGGCTTCTATATAGGTGATCAAATCCTCATCATTCTCATCAAGTTCAATGGGATTACCATCCTGAATCAAGAAATCATAGTATCTGTTCGGCTAATGCAGTACTCTATTGGATCTCCTTAATGGTCCCTCTACTTGCTCTGGATTCTATTTTATAATCAAATCTAATTTTGTGTGTGTCGGTACTTTCACTTCATGAACTTTATCAAGTTCAATTTTACGGGCATTAGTTCCTTCACTAAGGAACTCCTTTTGCAAAAAGATTATCTGGTTGCTAACAAACACCTTTTGCTCTACAGCGAGGTAGAAGTAGTACCTTGTAGTTTTCTTTGGGCACCCTATGAACAAGTATCTATCAGACTTTGATCCAAGCCTATCGGTCATTAAACATTAGACATAAGCTGGACATCCAAAAATCCTAAGGTGTGAAAGCACCAGCTTACGCCCAATTCATATCTCATATGGAGTTTTATCGACAGACTTGCTCGACATCTTATTTAAAATATCACAAGCTATTTCTATAGCATATCTCTAAAAAGAGATTGGAAGACTCACAAAGTCCATCATGGATCAGATCATATCTAACAAGATTCGATTCTTCCTTTCAGACACCCCGTTATGTTGTGGTTTCCAGGAGGGATCCACTATGAGAGAATCCCATTCTCTTCTAAATATGATAGGAACTCACTGGTGAGGTATTCACCTCTTCGGTCTGATCAAAGGGTCTTAATACTCTTTTCAGTCTGTTTCTCTACTTCAGCACAAAATCGTTTGAACATTTCAAATAATTCTGACTATGCTTCATAAGATAGACATACCCATACCTCAATAGGTCATTTGTAAATGTAATGAAGTAGTAGTATCCTTATCTAGCACTAATATTCATAGGTCCTCATACATCAATATATATTAGACCTAGGACATCGTTGGTTCTTTCACCCTTTTTCTTAAAAGGTGACTTAGTCATCTTACCAAGTAAATAAGATTCGCAGATTGGTAATGATTTACAATCATCTATCTCAAGGGTATACGTTCCTTGATCAAACTGCCAATCCTATTCTTGTTTACATGACCAAGCCTACAATGCCAAAGATAGAATTCACTGATATTATCTGATTTAGAATGTTTCCTGGCTATGTATATTACACTAATAAGCTATGATATTATGTATATGCCATATTTTAATTATCCGTGCATAATTGCAGTATCCTTCATAATGATATCACAAAAATCATCTTTTATTATAAACTTGAAACTAAGTTTGGCCAAAAGGCCTACAGAGATGATATACATCAAAAAAGTGAGACAATAATGACAAACATCTAACATGACACTACTGGACTCAAAGACAAGCTACAAAGTTTTTAAGGTTAGAACTAGAATAGGACTTCCATCTCCAACGTTAAGGAACCACGTGCCCTCTAGAAACTTTCTACTTACCTGTAGTCTCTATAATGAATTGCATATATTAATAGGACTTCTGGTATCCAATACCCGGTAGTAGTATCACATATAGACAAATTATAAGGAGTTATCAAATAAGTACCTTATAAAGCAACCATTTGCTTCTTTCTCTTATTTTTTTAGGCCTGTTTGGGTCATAGGTGGCTATATAACTAGGATAATTCCTCTTCCAATGATCCAGCTTCTTACAGAAGAAGCACTCTGCCTGGCTCTTGTCAAGTTTTGACGATTTGCTCTGCTTAGGATCAGTGACACGAGATTTTTGCATCCTTTTCTTCTTTCCTCTTCTAGAAGATCGACACCCTACAGATAAACCTCCCACTAAATTCACTGGCTCCTTCTGGAGTTGGTGATCCTTCTCAAAAATCTGTAGCAACTCTAGCATACCATGATAGTTCACTGCAGGTTTCATCATTTTATAATGATTGAGAAAGGATAGATAGGATTTTGGTAGTAAATTAAGGATAGCATCCTTGCCTGACTGTTCATGCATCGAAAAGCCAAGTTTGCTAAGCCATTCAATCTGCTCCATCATGTATAGTACATGATCGGTGACTGAATCTCCCTCTCGCATATGGGCATCGAACACTGCACCAAAGATTTTGTATCTCTTCACATCCTCAGGGGTGCCAGAGGACTCATTCAATGTTTGAATGATCTTCCCTGGCTGTGCATCTTCGAACTTACAACTAAGCTCGTCGTTTATAGCTGCCTTTATCACATAACGCACAGTCGTACAGTCATTGAGCCACTTTATGTAAGTAACTCTCGTGGTACGAGGAGTGTTGACTGTAGGTTCTTCAAGTGCCTCATCCATAAGGACATATAAAATTCTCTCATCCTCCAATATGATCTTCAACTTTCGATACCAGCTATCGAAGTTGGATCCGATGAGCTTGTCGCTATCCAACAGTGTATAGAGGGATAGTGTGTTGGCCATAACTAAAAAAAAAAATATAAGCCTATTAGTATATAAATTATTTTTTAATCTCAAAGATATGGAGTCTAAAAGTTCTCTCATTATTTTTACGAATTAGTAGTCTCTACCTCCAACTTGAAAAACTACACTAATTTCTTAGTAGGTACTAGAATCTACACAGACTGCATTCAGGCTCGAGTGTGGCTTGACCAATCTTAATGCATCTATGGGTAGGTTCATAACCAATTATTTCTCTAACCAAATTCTAGCAATTAGGTTTTGCCCCAAACATCTCTTCAGCAGGCATATGGCACATCCACTAAAAATTCTGATTAGATCCAACCATTAATATGACAATAATAAGTGCATCTAACAAAATGATGTCCAGGCCCGAGTGTGGCTCAGCCGACCTGAGCATTGATCAGAAGGCACATCATGATGGTCATATGATGAATGATAATTTCAATGCATAATAGACACAAGGCGTGTGGCACCTCCAATGCCTATTTAGAATATTAGACTCATTATTATGCACCTTAATAGGAGGCTATGATCAAGTTATCTCATAACTCTATCATTTTATGGATCTAATAATTTAGAAGATTTGATTTCATTAATCTGAGAATAAGACAAGAAGATGACCTACAAGCTGCAAATCCTCCCACTGACTTCAACAAATCATATAGAGGTTTAAACACAAGCTAATCTAAAGACACTTAAATCAGTTACACTGATTTACCTTAATGGCATGGGTTTGCACGAATCGACTAGTGATCTAATCAAAATATAATCTACTATATTGATCAAGTAAGTGAGATCAGTGGGAGGGATGTGCCTTTAACTCACCGTAGACGTATCTAGATGAATAGCTCTCAATTAAAAACTATTTGATCGAATCTATCAAACTTACCTTAAATACCAGTTGGTTAATTAGTTTTGATTTGGTCCACCAGAAGATTCGGTCTCAACCATGGAGCCATGATCTTGGTCCATTTATTAGAGTCAAACACATGGACTTGATCAAACTTCAACTATTGAGATTGATTTAGAGAAATACTGACCTAATCTAATTTAACACTTTATTATATTGAATCAATTTCTCTACTTAATCCATATGTATTTCTAACTCAAGGTCTAACCCATTAGAAGGATTTGATTCAAGCTAACCCATTATCCATTGATTTATGTGGTATCTTAACGATCTTCAATTCTCAAATCCAGATTACTCAAAGCTCAATTCAAAATTAAGTATGTGAAACGTGTATTTCAGTCTGTAGAATTATTCTACCATGATTTCAGATAAAGCATATCATATGTTTCAATTCATAAAAATAAATTTTTATAATATATTTAATAATTAAACATACATAGGTATGATCTAACTTCATACATACATCTCAAGCATCATGATAACTTTTAGATCTATACCAATTACACGATATAAAACATGCTATTTAGATTTAAAATAATTTTATATCTAAATTTTATTTTATTATAATGAATCATAAATTATTTTAGATCTAATCTAAATATATTTATGATCAAAATAATTTATAAAAATTTATTCAATTTTCTTTTTTATGAAATTGAATTATAATAACACCCCTATGCGTCATAGGAGAATCCATCGAATACACAAAAGAGAGATTAATCTCTTCAATCTCCTATGATCGGATGATATGGTGATCTCATCAATTCTAGTACTAGACTACTAAGATTTAAAATCTAATTTTATATGTAAATTATATTAACATGTAATTATTGACAAAACTATTTTATATCATGAACATATTCTTGATCTTATCAATCATGTTCTTCATCTAATCCAATTAGATTTGATGTACCATATACTTCATATCAGATCTAAAATATATCTAATACTAATTATAAAATATCAATTTCAGATTTGATATCATATAAAAAATTAATTAGATGCAAACATGAATGCATAAGGAATAAATTTTTGATAAAATCTGTTTTCATATAGTACTAAATTTTGATAGGATTCAGATCTAAATATCCATCAAATAGATCCAATTCAGACCTAAAATAAGTCGCACTTCTTAACAAAAATAATAATATTAAAATTTTATTAAAGTAAATTTAAAATAAATTTTAATTCATGTTATTATTCTATCAAAAATTCAGCAACAACAAAATTTTGTTATAATAAACTTATAACAACCTTAATCAATAATTGATTAGGCTTATCTTATCCAATCAAACTTAGATAAAAAATTTCATATAAACAGATTTAAATTAGATTTAATATTTAATATTAAATTCTAATTACATATAATATTTAATTAATTTAAAAACATTTAGATATGTATGCATGTATTTCAGCACTACTCTGATACCAATTGAAGGGAAGAGAAACTGTTTCTCTTCGGATAGCCCAGATTGCATCTAAAAATTTTCAGTTAACCTACATAAATAAAGATCAAATCTTTATCTAATTAGTAATAGAGCCAGAGAATCTCTGAAAATATAAAACAATCCTTCATGGAGGTCTGGATGTGCAAACCCTCTACTTCGCATACACACCAAACACCACAAGAAAGCGGGATGAACTCCGATCAAATCACCTTTGCAACCCAATCAAATGAGAAAAGAGAGATGCTGGTGTGATATCTCACATCAGCAAGGAGGACATCCACAAGAGGGCCCACGACAAGGGAAGAGGGGCAGCACCAAAGGGAAGAGGCCAAAGAGAAGAAGAAAGGCTCCTCTCTTCTCATGCCTCTCTTCTCTTTCTCTCTTCTCTCAAACTGATTTGTTTGCTATGCATCCATAGGTAGAGATCCTCTCTATTTATAGATGAATCCCATGACCCAATAAGTATGGGACTCCTAACTCAAACATGCTTTGAATCAGTCCAATACTCATGAAAGAAAGACTCCTACATAAGATAGTATTACCATCACATATGACAACCATTTGCACCCAATCCCTCACCCACATGAGACACCCACAATAAGGAAGCTTCCAAGTGTTGGTTAGCTCATAAGAGAGAGAAATCCTAGTGTAAATAGAATTTCTCATATCTCATCCAAAATAGATCGGATTCGAATCTAATTCAAAGCTGGTTCGAAATAATTTCGAAATGCTATCAATCTCAAACTCTTGAAGATTTTTGTACTAAGTCTAACTTAGATTTTGAATCTAATTAAGTTTAATTAATTTAGATTTAATTTAAAATGAATTAGTGCTTAAATTTAATCTTTCGTATGCTTCTTGGATCATAGATCAGAAACTGTTCATCTCTGAGATCGAATCTGAACCTCATGTGTAGTGCTAGCTAGACATAATCAACTCTTCAATCTCATTTGACCCATAACTTAATTTTCAATCAAGTTAGCTTATATATTCAATAAAGTCAAGTACTTTCAAATTGGATACATAAATATTGGCCAATACTTTTCTATGGTATCTGACTTATGTGTATGTGACTCCATAGGTTCAAACACTAAGCCGGTAGCACTATCAATCCCAAACTCTTTAAGACTTTTGTGTCAAGTCTAACTTGAATTTTAGACCCAATTAAGTTTGATTAATTCAAATCTAATTTAAAATTAATCAGTACTTAAATCTAATCTTTCATATGCTCTATTGCTAATAGATCAGAAACTGTTCATCCTTAAGATTGAACCTGAACCTTATGTGTAGTGCTAGCTAGACATAGTCAACTCTTCCATCCCATTTGACTCATAACTTAATTCTCAATTAAGTTAGCTTATATGTTCAATCAAGTACTTCTAAATTGGACACATAAACATAGGCCAATATTTTTCTACGATGTCTGACTTGTGTGTGTGACTCCATAGGTTTGAACACTAAACCGATAGCACAGGAACCGATTCCTGTACTAATTGAGATTCATCTAGCAATGAATTTTGATGTTCAGATAGATCGAATTATCACAAAGAAAAATTTTAGAACCCATACACATGGTTGCTGCATAATTCATCCTTTTGATCCTAAATATTCTAGGAGGTCTTAGGTTAACTGTCAATCGAGATTGCTTCATCCACATTATATTTCAGCCTTTCAAATCCATCTCATGGATTACTCTGGATAAGATTTTACTAAGTTGAAATACAATGATACATCAACTCCAATAATCTGAAGGGGTCAATTCTATCTTGATCCACACACAAACTTTGCAGGTACTTGACTGTACCCAGTAGCCTTCCATCACTGCATTAGAAATCCAGATAATCTGGCAGTAAAGCAGAGTGAGTTGCTTGTAAGTCACTATGGTGATCTCAGGTCTAAAAAATACTTATACCCTGTGCTTTGTGAGCAGCTTTTGATAGTAGAATGCTCAGCAGGTGAGTCACCTGTTCAGTGATGATGTACTCCTACATCTCACCTGTATGCCATACCAATATCACCACACTCCTTGGTTAAGAGGACAACCAACCTATATGGCATACAACGACCTCCACTTAACAAATGTCATCATCCTGTAATGACATATTATTTTGTCACGAACATGTTTAAGAACTATACGATAAATCTTCTCTTTATTGTACACTAACATAGTTCTAAGGACTTCATCACAGCATAAGAGTTCAAGAAAGATGTAACTTTATGATGAAAAATGCTAGAATAACTATTATTCATTTATCAATAATTTACATAAAAAGATGAACTCAATCGTCACATAATTAATTTTAGTATTGAAAAATGTATCCTAAAGCCAATCATTTGACGATTGTGCTAATTATAATTATATATGAATTGATAAGTAATAAAAGTTATTTGACCTTCTTCATCACAAGATTACATTTTCTAACGAACTCCTATATTATGATGAAGTCCTTAGGATTACTTTAATCGATAAAAAAAGATTTATTGCATAGTCTTTAAATTGATCCATGATCAAATGATACGCTATTTAATTGTAAGATTTGGTTGAGAATCACTAGAAGGTCATCCTTTAGTATTTGAAAAATACTAAGGACCGATGATTTGATTATAGAAAATCTGACTTAAAACTTGTAGAGTATGACTCTATTTTTTAGTTGATATAATAATAGCAAGAACGTATCGGAATACATCCTTATCCTAAATAATGGAGCAATCTGCTGAAAAAGTTCCAAACAAAAATATATAGCCAATTTAATTTGTGAGGTGAATGTATTGTAGCATTTGATGCTTGCAAGGAAGCTATGTGATTGTACAGATTTATTGGCAAGCTAAGAGTGGCACCATCCGATGATGAATCTACTATATTGTACAGTACCGAGCCATAACTCATATCTAGGAGCCGAAGTCCCATTAGCTTATTAAATATTTTGCATCGCTATCACCTTATTCGAAAAATCTGTTAAGGTGACATCGAATTTTAGAAAATTGATGGAAAGGAGAACCTGACCAACCCATTTACTAAAGTCTCACTATTTAGGAGTTTTGAGATGATAAATCGAAAATAGGTGTATGATACTATACTGATTAGCTTTAGTTCAAGTGGGAGTTGTTGAAAATATGTCTTAAAGTCAATTATTTGATGATTGTGATAATTATAATTATATATGAATTAATAAATAATAAAAGTTATTTGGCCTTCTTCATCACAAGATTACATCTTCTAATGAACTCCTATATTGTGATGAAGTTCTTAGGATTACTTTGATCAATAAAGAAGGATTTATCGCATAATCCTTAAACTGATTCACGATCAAATGATATGCTATTACTAAGACGATAGCGATATCAAGTGTAGGTCGTTGTGTGCCATATACGTTGATTATCTTCATAACCAAATAGTATGGAGACACTGATATGATATCTAGGTAAGATATAGGAGAACATCATTACTGAACGTGACCAATTACGGAGTACTTTGTTGTCAAAGGTAGATCAGGAAGGGTATGAGTATAAGTGTCCCTCTGACTTGAGATCACTATGGTGACTTGCAAGCAACTCACTGTACTTTAGTGTTAGACTATCTGAGTTTATAATTCAATGAAGAAAAATTTTTAGGTATAGTCAAATACTTATCAAGTCGGTGCATGAGTCAAGATGGGATTAACTCCTCCAAATTAGTGGGAGTTAATATATCAATATATTTCAATTTAGCAAAATCTGAGCTTAGATAATCTATGTGATAGATTTGAAAGATTGAAATACAATATGGATGACTTAACTAGAATTGACGGTTAAATCCTAGATCATCCTTGAGCATTAGGATCAAAGAGATGAATTATATAGTAACTATATGTCAGTAGGTTCTTGAATGTTGCTTCACCATCATTCGATCTATTCAGATATCAGGCCACCATTGCTAGATGGTTACATCGATTGGTTCAGAAATATATTTCTATGCTATCGGCTTAAGTTTGAACCTATGGGGTACACTCAAAAAAAGTTTCTGACAGATCCTATGGTTGATCAATGATTGAGAGTCATTCAAGGGTTTAATCATTAATTCAATTGATGGTTAACCTTATACAAAAGTTGTAATAAATTTATTCATCAAGTGTTAGTAAATTAATAAAAGATTAATTAATAATTAGATTACTAATTATTTTAATTTGATTGAATAAAGAGGATTAAATAAAATCTAATTGAATTGGATTCAATTAGGTTTGACCCGATTAGGTTATGAGATGATCTAATTGCTAAGAGAGAATTATCCCTAGATTGATCAGGATTTTGGTTTAATCAATTTCTAATTTGATTGAAATTTGATTAAAAATTTATGAACCTAATTAGATTAGATTTTATCTATTTTATTTGGACTAAACCAGATGTGATTTGGTTAGATTCAAATAAGAAAACCTAAAATCCGTATAGGATTGGACTCTCCTTCTCTCATGCACCATAATTTTTTATGCCATTCTCCATCATGCTAAAAGAGTTTTTGCATGAACTTTTCTCCACAATAAGAATTCCTCTTGCCCTCCTTTCTCACATCCAAATAGGGTGTTATCTGATTTTTATGGAAGGTTCAAATGAGATTTGAATTGGTAACCATAAAAGATAATGTTTGACATTATCTATTAGACCTCCATGCCACTTTCTTTTATTCCTCTTATTTTGTGCGACAACAGGGGGGGTTCTCACTGTAAGAAATCAGATAGGATCTAGTTTCACAATGGAAAATTAAAGGAAGGGGTGTCACATATTTTTTCTTGGGTGTGGGAATTGAGAGGAGGCAACAAAAGGCAAGTAAGAGTCCAAAAACCCTAGGACTCTTCACCTAACTCATTACATGCCTAAATAAAAGGGGTTTTATTTTGGTTTTGAGTGTGTAAGAAAAAAGAGAGAGTGCTCTTCACATTTAGGGTCATGGGCATGAGTTCTTGGCATGAAAAAAAGAGAGGAGAGTCCTCTCTCTTAGGGTGTGCATAAAATCTAGTCTTCTAGGGTTTCTACCTCAGGATTTGGGAAGAGAGAAAAATAAAAGAAAAAATAGTTTTTTCTCTTTTCTTCTTCTACATCCTCATCTCTTCCAGAAGCCTATCTTCAATCTCTAAAAAAGTTTTAGAGATTTGAAGAAAGGATCTAGATCAGTTGAGAAGAAAATCTTCACGTGAGCTAGCACTCTCGAGAAGACTGATTAGATCGAAGCTTCGAGTGGATTTCTCATAGAGGTCAGACGTGTGTGCAGCTACTAGCAACCAACAAGGATTCTCTCTACCATATTCTCAACAGCGACGATCATCGATCCAGGCTCAGATATCGAATCTGAACTTAGATTAGAAGTAGATGTGATCTACTACTTACATCCATGCATGTAGATTTTATCATGTGATTATTTCAGATTTTATATGCAACATATCATGTTATAGATCTTAGAGTAGGTTGATTTGATGATTAGATCATATATATATTAGATTAATATGATTAATCTATTTGCTTTCTGCTGTAATTTATTCAAAAAAATTTTGAAATACATGCATGAAATCGCAAACATTTTCAAACATTTAGGACACAATTCCCATCACTGCCTTACCGCAGTGAGAGTAGGTACCTTGTCTGGAGATTTTCTTCTCCTTCTTAGAGATTTTATCCACAAGAAAAAGTGGAGCCTTTTCTTTTTTAATGTGGCTCTCAGTTATTTTAAGCATGTTTAACAGCTCAGGAGGTATTCAATTTGTTCATGCAATAGTTCGCGACAACCTAAGTGAATAATTTGGGAAGAAATTATAGAATCAAATCCTGACTTAATTTTTTATCCATCACAAAATCTAATTGACCCAATCTGGTGATTAGGTCAATGACCTTCAGGATATGGTCTTGTACGGATGACCCCTCAGTCATTCTAGCATGGAATAACTGCTTAGATATCTCATATCTAGTAGCCCTACTCTGTTCTTCATACAACTTTTTAAGATTGAGGAGTATGGATTGAGTATCTATGCTTCCACATCTTGTATGTAGATATCTCTTCTTCTGTGGCATCATCCCCAACCTCTTATAGTTCAGAGACATCAAGAATATAGGAGAGCTTCTCCTAAGTGAGTATCATCTTTAAATTCCTCAACCAATCCACATAATTTAGACCGATCAACTGGTTGGAATCTAAAATTTCTTGTAATGATAATGAAGATGCCATTTATAGAATTTAATCTACAATAAAGAACATAACATAAGTAAATAACTCATAATTACTTACATAATTAAATAAGATCTTTAGATTTAATTATGCCTCCCACTATTTTATCGAACATCATAACCCTCTACTATGATGAACGAGACATATTGTACATTTATCTTAGTGGGATTGAGACCCTAATTTGTCATAGTGATCTTGTGTTAACATAACAAATCCTTATGAGTTCATAGGTAGAAAATTCTTTTCAATTGCATCTCATATAATTTTTAATATTATATCTTGATTTTTAAAATATTATTAGCCTTGTGGTAATACAACAAGCTATAATATTTTAATTAAGTAAGATCCTTCATTTCAATACAGTTAAAATTGAATATAACTGTCCTTATGGTAACACAACAAAGCAGTACATCCAAAATTACCATAAGCATCTTTTATACATCAGGATTATATTATATCAGCCCTTATGACAAGTCTTGCGGTAATATAATAAGCTTGCCATAGTTCATGATGTAGTATTAACCTAACATAAAGGAAGGCCCCTTGTAGTGTATTCAACATTAGGGTTTTTTAATTTCAAGATCGCTTAATCAAATTGGCCAGGTACGTAGATGAGGGTCTTCTCATTACTTTTCTTAGATACCAATAAATTGGTTAGATTAGACAATGGAACTAATTAAAGAACCACCTGTAACATTTTTCTAGACACCAATTGATCAATTGATCAAGAATTGGTTAACACATAGTTGCTTATCACTACCACGTAATATAATTTATTATGAGGGCTACTTTGGTCTCATGCACATTCTAACTATACAATACTAATTCACATTAATATATATCAGTATTAAAATATTCTATATGTGCCAGTATAATATATGAACTTTCATCATCCTAGGACAATCTTGCAGCATAACCCTGTTATGCTAAGACAATCCTATGTCAAGATGATGAAGTGGTGGATCAAATATCAATTCATATCATCATATGAAAGTATAATTTATAGCATAATTAATTTTATAGCATGAATCATAATATGCATCACATAAATATTGTATATATATAATTGAACCAAACAAGGCCGGCTCTGATACCACTGTAGGGTTTCAAGGAGAACATGCACAGTAGAAGTATAATGGATTTCAAAAATTTAAATTAAAAAATTTTAAATATTAAACCCTTAAACCAATATCTCTTTGATGATTAACAATCATATATAATATATACATAATAAAATTCAAGCTATAGAAGAATACCTGCAATGCTTATTCCAAAATTTTAATAGAACCTCTACCAAGTGCCCAAGCATTCACCCTCCAACGGTGATCCACATAGGGCTATGATCAGGACACCAACTCTTTAGAATGATTTCTCCTCCAAAATTCTCACTCTGAGAATTTTTTTGGGCAGCAGAACCTCAAGACCTTCTTCCTCTCCTCCTAGCCTTCCTATCTCTACCTTTCTTCTCTCTTTGTCTTCCTTATATCTCTTTCTAGGCCCTTGTCCTAAAATCAAACTTATCCTTACTATTTTTGAACTTATCCTAACAAGAAAAGGAAGAGATTAATTGGATAATAGGGAGAAGATGTAAGAAAGAAGAGAAGGAATTGAAAATCTAGATGAACAAATCTTCGATGCAACCCCCTTTAAATAGTTAGCGACGGGATGCTCTCAGAATTGACTCATGCCCTCTCCACGCATCATCTCATACCCATCCAAAATTTCTCATGCCCCATGACAAAATCCCACACCCATCTGGAAGCTTTTGACATATGGCAATCATCGAAAAAAAATTTAAGAGACACTTCGCATAGAAAGACTCTTCAAAATATTTTTTTCGATGTTTCTCCGATGCATCGTGAGGCTTCTCTGGGCATAATTTTTCTCCACCATAGAATTAGTGCATCTTAGCCATCCAAGGGACCACAATTGAGGTGCTAACATGGAGATGGCATGAAAAAAATTCAAAGATTAGAAGTGGTGTGAGTTAATTTTAAGAGTCCTTAACAGAGTAGACTCTATATTAGGTGCATGGATAGATTTGGCTAGGCTTCAAATTTTAACCAATTTCTTCATTTAAACCATAAAGTGTTTTAGCCACAAAAGGACTTTTTTGCACCTAAAAATAGATCAAAATTCTTTGAGTATTTTTTTAGCATGGAATAAAAGGGATAAGGATGAGCAAATTTTTTTAGCATGGAATAAAAGGGATAAGGATGAGGAAGGGGCGTCCCATCTCATGGGATGCCACTTGGTCTTTTGCGCACAAAAATAATCCCACACATAAGAAATTTTTTTTGATGCACAAGGACCTAGTTGTATGGCACTTAATCTTTGGTTCATGCAGCTATGAGTTGACCCAACTCAAACTCAAAATTAATTTGAATTAATTTAGATTTAATTAGTCCAATCTGGAATCAATTTCAAACCTAATTCGAAATAAGGAGCTAGGATTTGCAACATGTGCTAGCATGTCTATTTTACAAACATGATCTAATTTAATTAGACCTCTAATCATTTTTTTTGTGTCACCCATTAGATTCTACATCTAGCCAGCAGTGGGTCTGAGTGTAAGTCGATCTGATCTAACCGATCTAGGTCCAAATGAGCTAATCCGATTTCAGCAATTGAAATCTTTTCTAATTGACGATCGAATTAAACTCTTTAATTCAATCAAATTCACAAGACAAGATTGACATCTAGCAACATATCATGTCTACTTGAAAGATATAGAATTTTAGTAAAAATATCAAAAATATTCTTCAGTGAAAAGTTACCATGCAATTCGATCCTACAATCACCCTGCATCCCAAATATGACTCTGGATATAGAATGATATCAAATTCAATATCATATTTATATTTCTCTTAATCTTTAATGATGATTCAATTAATGAAATATTAGAAATTTTTTTTAATTTTTATCCTATTTTGATCAAAGACTTTTTGAATTATCAATTGATCAAAGCAAGTAGGATGTAATTTTTTCTTACCAGGAGTGATCAATTCTATATTGACCTACTCACAACCTCCATACATATTCCACCATATCCAGATCACCTTGTACATGAATAAGTTATGAATGAGTATGAATCAAAATATGGATTCATATATACAAAGTTCTATGGTAGTCTCAGGTCAAAGGATTATATGCACAACTCCCACTATAAGAAAATATCTTTTGACGGATAAGTAGATTCCATAAGATGTTTCTAAAATTGGATCAATTCAGTGAACTCATTCTCTAATGAGCATCCCATCCTTGTATTAGTGTCTTATATAAATGGCTTATAAGATCAGCCATCCTCTCTATCGATCATACATAGAAAGTACCAGTCTATCTAGAACATTAAGATTTTAGGTCTCATAGATATGATTTCATCATAACCTTAAAGCCATTATCCTAACTTATAGAATTCATCATAATCATTACAAAAGTAAGATGCAGCATATGATGAAAAAATAAATATCTTTTATTTATAAAATATCAATTACATGAGTCTGAAAGATTATAAGGAACATCCATCAAAATACAAATTTTGATTGACTTGTAGGATATATTTCTTTCAGTGAGTTGCATATAAATCACTATAGTAATCTTAGGTTGGAGAGACACTTATGCACATATACTTCGCGAGCTGCTCTTGATAGTAGAGTGGTAAGCAGGTGAGTCACTTATTCAGCGATGATGTACTCCTACATCTCACCTATATGCCATACCAGTGTCTCCATACTCCTTGGTTAAGAGGATAACCAACCTATGTGGCACACAACGACCTTCACTTGATAAACATCATTATCCTTTAGTGACATATCATTTGGTCACGAATATATTTAAGAACTATACGATAAATTCTACTTTATCGATTATTTTATAGTTCTAAGAACTTCATCACAACACGAGAGTTCTAGCAAGGAAGATGTAATTTTATGATGAATGATGCCAATATAATTTTTATTCATTGATAAATAATTCATATACATATTATAAAATGAGCACAATCGTCCATACGATTGGCTTTAGGATATATTTTTTAATAACTCCCACTTAAACTAAAGCCAATCGAAATAGTATCTTGTACTCATCTTCCAATAATAATCATCAAACTCTTTGATCCTGAGAGCTCTAGTGAAGGGGTCGGCTATGTTCTCCTTTTCATCGATCTTCTGAAGCTCGATGTCACCTCTATCCATGATCTCACATACAAGGGTCATTATTGTCCCTCCTTTTTGATGAATGTCATCTCTATAGGCCTTTTGGCCAAACTTGGTTGCAAGTTTATAATAAAGAATGATTTTTGTGATATTATTATGAATGATACTGTAATTATGCATGGATAATTAAAACATAGCATACACATAATATCATAGCCTATTAGTATAATGTACACAGTTAGTAAACATCTTAAGTTAGATAATGTTAGTGATTCCTACCTTTGGCATTATAAGCTTAGTCATGTGAACAAGAATAGGATTGACAGATTGATCAAAGAATGTGTCCTTGAGATAGATGATTGTGAATAATTATCTACCTATGAATCCTATCTACTTGATAAGATGACAATGTCATCTTTTAAGGAAAAAGGTGAAAGAGCCAGCGATATCCTAGGTCTACTACATACTAATGTATGCAGACCTATGAACATAAGTGCTAGAGAAGGATACTACTACTTCATTATATTTACAAATGACCTATCAAGGTATGGATATGACTTTCTTATGAAGCATAAGTCAGAATCATTTGAAATATTCAAACAATTCTGTGCTGAAGTAGAGAAACAAACTGGAAAGAGTATAAAGACTCTTCGGTTAGATCGAGGTGGTGAATACCTCACCAGTGAATTTCTGATATATTTAGAAGA
Organism: Elaeis guineensis; assembly: GCF_000442705.2. Taxonomy (NCBI): domain Eukaryota; kingdom Viridiplantae; phylum Streptophyta; class Magnoliopsida; order Arecales; family Arecaceae; genus Elaeis; species Elaeis guineensis. Next base: position 85,747,161 of record NC_026000.2, read on the forward strand.
GAATGAGATTCTCTCACAGTGGATCCCTCCTGGAACACCACAACATAATGGGATGTCTAAAAGAAGGAATCAAACCTTGTTAGACGTGATCCGATCCATGATGGATTTTGCGAGTCTACCAATCTCTTTTTGGGGATATGCTTTAGAAACTGCCTGCTGCATTTTGAATAAGATGCTGAGTAAATCTATCGATAAAACTCCATATGAGATATGGACTGGGCATAAGCCAGTGCTCTGACACCTTAGGGTCTGGAGATGTTAAACTTATGTCAAGCATTTAAAGATAGATAAGCTTGGACTTAAGTCTGATAGATGCTTGTTCATAGGAGATCCAAAGAAAAACTAAAGGGTACTACTTCTACCTCGCTGTAGAATAAAAGATGTTTGTTAGTAGTTGGGCAGTCTTTTTGGAAAAGGAGTTCCTTGGTGAAGGAGTTAATACTCGCAAAATTGAACTTGATGAAGTTCATAAGATGGAAAGACCGACAAACATAGATTGGATTTGATTGGTAAATAAAATCTAGAGCCAATAGAGGCACCATTAAGGAGATCCGGTAGAGTACCATATCAGTCGGATAGATATTATGATTTTTTGATCCAGGATGATGATCCCATTGAACTTGATGAGAATGATGAGGATCTGATCACCTATATGGAGGCCATGCAAAGGTCTGACTCTCAGAAATGGCTTGAGGCCATGAAGTCCGAGATGGAGTTCATGGAGATCAGTAGTGTATGGACATTAGTTGATCCACTCGAAGGGATAAAATTCATAGGGTATAAATAGATTTTTAATAGAAAAAGAGGAGCGGATGGAAAGATAGAGACCAATAAAGCTCATCTAGTTGCCAAAGATTACTGTCAGTATTACGGTATTGACTATTATAAGATGTTCTCTCCTGTGGCAATGCTCAAGTCCATCTAGATTATGCTTGCTATCGCTGCACACTTAGATTATGAGATCTAATAAATAGATGTCAAAATTGCTTTTCTTAATGGAGAGATGGAAGAAGAGATGTATATGATACAACTTGAAGGATTCACATCCATGATGCATTGAAATTGTGCAAGTTGAATAGGTCAATTTATAGACTTAAGTAGGCGTCTAGGTATTGAAACATGCATTTTGATAAGGTGATCAAAACGTATGGCTTCGTTAGGAATAGAGAAGAGCCTTGTGTCTACAAGTGAACTTTCGATTTTGTAGTCATCTTTCTTGTACTGTATGTGGATGACATACTGTTACTAGAAAATGACGTCCCGATTTTACAGAGTGTGAAGCTATAGTTATCATTATAGTTCTCCATGAAAGATTTGGAAAAAGCATCTTACATCCTAGGAATGAAGACTTATAGGAATAGATCTAGAAGGTTGCTTGGATATTCTCTATCCACGTACATCGATATCTTGTTGAAGCGGTTCAACATGGATAATTCTAAGAAAGGCTATCTTTCGATAGGCTATGGAATTACTCTTTCCAAGAAGGATTATCCGACAACTCTTGTGGAGAGAGAGTGTATGAGTAGAATACCATATGCTTCAGTAGTGAGATCTATCATGTACACTATGATATGTACAAAGTCGGATGTGGCATATTCACTAAGGATAGTGAGTAGGTACCAGTCTGATCCAAGTGAGAAACATTGGAAGATTGCGAAAGCAATTCTTAAGTATTTGAGAAATACTAAAGACCAATGGCTTATCTATGAAGACACTGACCGAAAACTTGTAGGATATACTGATTTCAATTTTAAGTCAGATTGTGATGACAGTAGAAGTGTGTGTCAGGCTACGTATTTACCTTGAATGGAGGAACTATTTGCTAGAAAAATTTCAAGCAACATACTATGGCCGATTCTGTATGCGAAGCAGAATACAATGCTGCATCGGATGCTGCAACATATTCTGTGCCACTATCACTTGGTACGAGAGATCATGAACCGAAGTGACATTGAGCTTTAAAAGATCGATGGAAAGGAAAATCTAGCCGACCCCTTCACTAAAGCTCTCGAGATCAAAGAGTTCGAATATTTCAAATGAAAGATAGGTATAAGATATTGCTCTAATTGGCTTTAGTCCAGTAGGAGTTGATGAAAATTGTGTCTTAAAATTAATCATATGATGATTGAGTTTATCTTCATATATAAATTAATGAATAAAAAATTTTCTGATATTTTTCATCACAAAGTTATATCTTTCTTGAACTCTTGTATTATGATAAAGTCTTTAGAACTTTGTTAGTGTGCAATAAAAACAGGATTTATCGTATAGTTTTTAAACATGTTCGCAACCAAATGATACGTCATTACAGGATGATAATGTTTATCGAGTGGAGGTCGTTGTATGCCATATGAGTTGGTTATCCTCTTAACCAAAAAGTGTGGTGACACTGGTATGGCATACAGGTGAGATGTAGGAGTACGTCATCACTGAATAAATGACTCATCTGCTGAGCATTCTACTATCAAGAGTTGCTCCTGAAGCATATAGGTATATGTATTCTTCAAACCTGAGATCACCATAGTGACTTGTAAGCAACGCATGGTGCTTTAGTGCTGGACTATCTGGATTTCTAATGCAGTGATAGAAGGCTACTGAGTACAGTCAAATACTTGCAAAATCTATGTGTGGATCAAGATGGGATTAACCCCTCCAAATTATTGAAGTTGTTGTATTGCTATATTTTAATTTTGTAAAGTCTTGAACAGTGTAATCCATGAGATGGATTTGAAAGGTTGAAATACAATGTGGATGAAGCAATCTCGGTTGACAGTTAATCTGAGTCCATCTTAGAGCATTCAGGATCAAAAGGATGAATTATGTAGTAACCATGTGTATGGGTTCTGAAATACTTTTTTGCAATAATTTGACCTATCTGAATATCAAAAATTACTGCTAGATGGTATCTCAATTAGTGTAGAAATTGATTTCTATGCTTTTGATTTAGTATTTGAACCTATGGAGTCACACACACAAGTCAGACATCGTAGAAAAATATTGGCCTATGTTTATGTATCCAATTTGAAAGTACTTGACTTGATTGAAATATATAAGTTAATTTGATTGAGAATTAAGTTATGGATCAAAAAGGATTGAAGAGTTGACTATATCTAGCTAGCACTACACATGAGGTCAGATTTGATTTCGATGATGAGTAGTTTCTGATCTTTGATCAATGAAGCATATAAAAGATTGGATTTAAATATTGATTAATTTTAGATTAGATCTAAATTAGTTAGACTTAATTGGATTCAAAATCTAAATTAGACTTGGTACAAAAGTCTTAAAGAGTTTCGGATTGACAGTCTTTCAAAATTATTTCAAATCAGCTTCAAAATGGATTCTTATCGGACCCGTTTTAGATAAGATATGAGAAATCTTACTTACACTAGGATTCTTCTCTTATATGGGCTGACCAACACCTGGAATGGTGCTAGTTTGGAGCATCCCATGTGAGTGAGGGATTGGGTGCAAAGTGGTTGTCTTAAGTGATGGCAATTCTATCTCATGTAGGAATCCTTCTTTCATGAGTATTAGATTGATTCAAATCAGATTTGAATTAGAAGTCCTATACTTATAGGGTCATGAGAATCATCTATAAATAAAGAGGATATCTACCTATAGATACATAGCAAAATAGCAAAACAAATCAGATTGAGAGAAGAGAGAAAGAAGAGAGAGGCCTTTCCTTCTTCTCCTTGGCCTCTCCCCTTTGGTGCCGCCCCTTCTCCCTTGGTGCAGGCCCTCCTTGGGCATCCCACTTGCTGGTGTGAGGTGTCACACTATCACCTTTCCTCTCTCATTTGATTGGGTTGCGAAGATCGAAGTTCATCCTACTTTCTTGCGACGTCTAGCGTGTATGCGAAGTAGAGGGTCTGCACATCTAAGCCTATGCGAAGGATTGTTTCAGATTTTTAAAAATTTGATCTCTGGTTCTTATGCTAATTAGGTAAAGATTTGATTCTTATTCATGTAGATTAATAAAAAAATTTTAGATGCAATCTAGGCTATCCGAAGAGAAATAGTTTTTTTTCCTTCACATACATCTAACAATCTCCCACTTGGACTAAAGCCAATTGGCCATTAATCTAAGTCTCATCTTCTCAAGATGGACTTTTATTTTTTGCTAGCTTAATTTTTTTGTTAGCAGATCTATCACATTATCCACAGAGTCTACTCTTCTCATCTCGACATATTTATTTTCAAGATAGTCATGTATAATATGGAACCGCTGCTCAATGTGCTTAGATTTCTGGTGAGACCTAGACTTCTTAGCAAAGGTTGTGGCACCATTGTCTTTGCAGTACATTATCATAGTATCTAATGGTATGATATTCAGTTCTATAATTAACACTAAAATCAAATTTCATTCTACACATCTATTGGGTACTCAGCTTCCATTGATTGATTGTTTGGAACCTTTCCAACATATCGAACCAGTGTTGCATAAGAATACACCCTGATGTAGATATTCAATAATTAGCATCCGTGTATCCTCCCACTCCTAACTCTATCCATTCTTCAAAGAACAGAAATAAATCCTTAGTGCTTCTCAAGTACTTAAGAATGTATTCACAGCAATCTAGCACTCCTAGCCTAGATTCGATCGATATCTGCTCATGATACTTACAGCAATGGTTATATCAGATCGAGTATATAGCAGGCATACTCCTATGCCTAAGAGATAGAAGTCTTCTTTTGAAGTTTTTTATATAGAACTTCTTCAGTACTTTCTCTATATATGACTTTTGTGACAGGCCTATCATCTTTCAAGATCTACCCTTATAGACCTTTATTCTAAAAATATAAGATGCTTTCCCTAGGTCTTTCATGAAAAATTTTTTAGATAACTATTTTTTTGTTGAGAAATATGTCTTAAAGTCAATCGTCAACCTATTGATGATTGTACTATTTGATGTAATTATATATAAATTAATTATTAATAAAATATTTATTTGATAACTTTTATCATAAGCTTGTACATCTTTTATATCAAATTTTTATATTATGATGAAAGTCCTTAGGACTATTTTAAATTGATAAAAGAGAATTTATCATTTAGTCCTAAATGAGTTCACAGCCAAATGATATGATATTGCTAGGATGATAGACATATCAAGTGTCGGTCATTGTGTGCCATATAAGTTAGTTGTCCTCTTAACCAAAGAGCATAGAGATGCTGGTATGGCATGCAGGTAAAATATAGGAGTATATTTTACTGAACGTGACCCACTTCGGAGCATTCTACTGTCAAGAGTTATTTTGAAGGGATATGGGTATAAGTGTCCCTCCAACCTTAGATCACCATGGTGACTGGCAAGCAACTCATTGTGCTTTGATGCCAGACTACCTGAATTTCTAATTCAGAATTGTAAGGTTTCTAAGCATAGTCAAATACTTGTGAAGTCGATATGTGAGTCAAGATAGAATTGACTACTCCAAGGAATTGGAGAGAATGGTTTATGTTTTAATTTAGTAAGATGTTGACAAGGGCAATCTTTGTGAGGAGTCACAGGATTTATTAGGTTGAGACATATAATGGATGTACTATTAAGAGTTGATAGTTTAAACTCTAAGTCATCCTAGCATCAAGGGTCAAAGGGATGAATTACTAGATGGTTACTTGAGTGTTATTTTGCATACATTCGGCCTATCCAAATATCGGGTTTCATTACTAGATGGTTATTTCGATTGGTATAGGAATTTGTTCCTGTGCTATCAACTTAGGTCGAACCTATAGAATCATATATATTAGAAGTTTTTCTCCAATCAGATAGCTAATCTAAAGAGTCTCACTGGATGGAGACTGGTGAAGAGTCCCATTGGATGGAGACTCTGGTGAAGAGTCCTACTGGACTACAACTGTATCATTAATGGCACCAGAGTCCCACTGGATGGAGTCTCTGGTGAAGAGTCCCACTGGACTGGAACTCTATCATTAATAGAGGATTAGTTAGTGATTAGATTACTAATTAGCTCAATTTGATTGAGTATTATATTAGGTTCTAGTCACATAGTAGAAAATAAATTTTAAAATTTTTAAAACATGCATATCAAAAGCTTTAACAATTAAAACTGTCAAACCAAAATCAAAATCCTAGAATCACCTTATAGATTTCGAACAAAACAAAAACAAGCATGCAAAAAGATAGAATTTTATACTTCCTTAAATGAGCAGTATGATAAGATGGTGATCTCCATGAAACTCTAGAATAGAAGTCTTCCAATAGTGATCTACACAAAAGTTGGCCAAGGTCCTTCATAATCGGTGCGCTATCGCAGCCTTTTCTTTACAAGAACACTGCCGGCTTTGAACTTGAAGAACGATTGCATCAATGCCCAGTTACCTTTGATTTTACCCCCAGGATCATGCCAAAAGAATTCTCTCTAAAAGTCTCACAATCTAAAATTTGATTTTGTACTCTAACACATGAAAAAATCAAACCGTAAGACAAACTAGCAACACTTGCTAATTTTCTCACCACCTTTCTTACAATTTTTCTTTCAATTTTTTCTTTGCCTTTTTCTCAATTTTTTTTCAGAATTTTTCTCCCTTATCACACACCGATTAACTTAGATTTTTATCTAAAATCCAGTCCTTAGCCCATATGGGACACCCCACATAAATAGGCTAAGAGGAGATGTGAAGAAGCACCAAGGGGCGCCAACTCTTGGCACTCCATGTCTTCACATGAAGAATAAGTTCTCTATGGCTTTAATTGCTACAAAAGAGCCTTCACATAGAAGGACTCCTCTTCTGTGCCTCATAAATCCCTCACATTAATTTGACGTGTGATAATAAAGAAACAGGAGGAAAACGAGGAGATGGATAAGAGTCTTCATGAAGGACTCTTCCACTTCTCAATGCAAATAAGGGTGGGCGGTATTTAATTTTTGACATGGAACCTGATAGACATAGAGGTCTCCTTCTACACTTGAAATACTTCCAAGTTAGATAAGAGTCTAATTAAATTAGACCCAATCCAATTAGGTCAAAGGCAACTGGTCTAGTTTAGCTCAAACACTTTGAACTTAATCAAATTAGAAACTTGAGTTAACACATTATGCTAGCATATCAAATTAACTCCTAAAATTTATATTAAATCCTAATTAAATTAGATCAAGATCAAATCTCAAAGTGTGTGACCCATTGAGATCCAAATCTAGCCAGCAATAGGTACAAACTCTTGACGTAACCCTAATTTGATCAGATTAGGTCAGCTTAAGAGTCCCAATCAACTAAGACTCTTCCTAATGAATTCTTAAATTAAAATTTTTTAATTCTGACAAGTTTATAAGTCTATATTGATGTCTAACAATATGTCATGACTACCAGAAAGATTTAAAATTTTGATAAAAAATTATCAAAATATCCTTTAGTAGCAAGTTACCGTATAATTCAATCCTTTAATCAAACAACATCCCAAACGAGCTGTGGATAGGAAAATATGTCAAACCCAATTGCTTATCTATATGTATCTCAATCAGAAGGTGATGATTTAGTTGATGATATATTAGAAACTTCTTTTTAATTATCATCCAACTTTGGCCAAAGACTTCCAGAATCATCGACCTTTGAGATCATATAGGATGTTCGCTCCCTTTAATAGGAGTGACTGATCTCTCATTGATCACTCACAACCTCTATGTATACTTCACCACATCTAGAACACATCACACAAGGATCAAAAAATTAAGTTAAAAAGTGAACCAAAATATGGATTCATGTACACAGAGTATCATGACGATCTTAGGTCAAAGGATCACTTACACAACTTCCACTAGAGAATCATCAGCTGACATATAAATAAGGCTCCATCAGATATTCTCTCGTAAGTCTATTCAGTAAACTCATTCTCTAATGAGCACCCACATCTTTGTATTAGTGTCACCACATAAGTGGTTGTGAGATTAACCACCCTCATCTCTGAGCATACATAGGATATGCCAGTCTTACTGGTATCATTAATCTCCGACTCAATGAACCAATGACTGAGATTATTTTAGATCATGGCTACCAAAGATTTAGGTCTTACTGGCATGATCTCATCACGGCCCTAAAACTATTATCCAGACATATAGGATTCATTATAATCTTAAAAAATAATAATAAGATACCGCATATAATGAATCCAAATGTCTATTTTATTAAATAACAATGTCAATTACATGAGTTTGAAAGATAAAATATAGAAAATATCCGATTCTCATCCCATATGCGATTGGCTTGTAGGACATTATTTTTTCAATCTCCCACTTGCTAAAGTCAATCATCTTTATACTTGATGCCCATGCAATCAAGATGACAGTCAAACTGCTGCAATGACAAGGCCTTAGTGAACAAGTCCTCTATATTGTTCTTGGTAACAACTCACTCCACGATCACATCGTGTCCTTCGACTATCTTCCAAATGAGGTGGAACTATCTTAGGATATGCTTAGATTTATGATGAGATCTTGATTCATTGACTTGAGCAACTACCTCAATATTATCATAATAAAGGGGTACTGGTTGTTCAATCTTTGAAACCACATCCAATTTTGAGTTAAATTTTTTCATCCAGATGGCCTCCTTAGCAGCCTCACTAGCAGCAATGTACTCAGCTTCAGTGATTGAGTCAGCAATAATTTGCTGTTTGAAACTCTTCCAATTTACTGCTCTACCATATAGGGTGAACACATACCTAGATATGGATTTGCTATCATCCAGATCAGATTGAAAATTAAAATTAGTATAACCTTCTAGTTTTAAATCAGATCCACCATATATGAGTAAAACATCTCTAGTCCTTCTTAAGTACTTGAATATATTTTTTACAGTTTTTCAATGATCTTCTTCAGGATCATTTTGAAATCTGCTTACAATGCTCAAGGCATAAGCCACATTAGGCCTGGTACACAGTATAGCATATATTATTTGTCCTACAGTCGAAACATAAGGAATATAATCCATTCTATTTTTCTCTTCAGGTGCTTAGGAGACATCTTCTTAGAGAGTTGTATTGTTATTATAAAACTTACTATTAAATTATTTTATAAATTCTTCTGAATTATAGGAATAGGGATGCCGTCAGAATAAATAATTTCTTTTAAAAGAGCCCTAAAATTAATCCTTAAATCTTTTGAGATACTCATATCTTTATTTTTTAGGGACTCAAGAAGGAAGAAAAAAGAAAAAGCTCCTTTATATGACGAACTGAATAAAAATCTAAAAGCTGTGAAATCCTTCCATTCTGATCTTTCCCAAGAAACTTGTTCTATAATCTATAAAGCATGAGTTGCTCATCTATTTTGATCTGAAAAAGAGTTTCTCCACCATATGACTAGTCTAATCAACCACTTAGTAGAAAAAGGAATGTTCTTTGAAAACTATCAAAGAACATATTTACAAAGTTAGAAGACAGGTAACACATCTACCTCTGAACTCTTCTCTCTCTATAATCTCTGTAAACTATCAGAGATGCCAACAATGATTAAGTTCAAAAGACTTGATTATTAGAAAAAGACATAAGAAGTTTTAAATTCTGAACTCCAAGAAGATATCTATCAAAAAGCAACTCAGCTTGATGAATCAAAAAAGCTCCTTGAAGATGTACAATTATTTTTAGATAGTTGGACCTATCCCAAGCTCTTTCTACCTTTAATCAATATACTTACCGGATCAGAAGAAGTGAAAGCTTTATATAAAGGACTTGTGAAGTTGATCTCAATAGACTGTGCCATGTCATATAACATATTTTCTTCCATTGTTGAAACTATACTAAGAGATATAGAAAAAAATTAAGAATATCTTAAAGCAAAAATATATAGTGGTATAGAAGAAAAAAAGATAAGAGGCATTGAGTATCCCTTTCAAATCCACAATATCACTACTCTTGAGGATGTGGATCATCAAGTAGGATTTCGATCAAGAATAACAAAAGGAAAAGAAACATCTGACAAAGATTTTGATCCATCTGCTAAAGATTTTGATCTCAAAATTTATGAAGTAATATCATATTTAGAAGTCTATTGGGTAGCCAAAAAACTACAATAACAAAAATGCTAGACTGATGAACGAATTTGAGTTACTACCAATCTTCCAACAAGAATATCAATTCAAGAGAATCCTCAAGATTTCTATGCAGAGAAAATTCATATCCAGAATGGCGTACTCTTCACAACTTAAAAAATTATCCTACAAAAATTTGAAGCCATAAACTATTTGAAGAAGGTGTTATATCATGCTGAAAAATTGAAGAAGACTTTGGAGAAAACTGTAGGCAAATAGACATTCATCTATATTATGGTCCAGAAAGCCCAGAAAGTTGAGCAAAATAATTTTTTCTAGTACTCAACCAACTCACTCTAAAGGATTGAGCTTTGTAATATATATATATATATATATTACTAATCCTTCTATCAAAATTTTTGGTAGAAAAGTTTTCTTGCAGGTACACTTTGTGCCACATTAGCAACCAGATGACTACTACCATCATTTTTTGAAGACAACATGAACCACTATTACTATTCTTGAAGCCAGTTTAATTCTCAGAAATGGTGTATCTTCAAAAAATCGATCTACACCAAGATCTAAAGACGACAAGCAAGCTACAAGAAGATTCTTAATATTACTACTGTTCATCTACAGGAAGATTCTTGACATTGCATAGAGATGATAAGATGCTACAGAAAATTAGACTTAAAATCAATTAAGTTTCGATTTTGGTTTTGACTTCTACAAGCTTTCAAATTCTAAACCAAATGAAGTCCGTTGGATTCCAAATTGATTGAAGTCCGCATAGTTCCTTCCCTCACCTATAAATAAAGGAGAAGTCATTCATTCAGGAGAAGGCCGAGTGTGGAGAGATAGGTCGAGAGAGATTAGATGTTAATGACAGAGTCTCTCTTCTCCATCTCCATCTTTCTTTCTTTCCTCCTCTCTTTCTTTGTCTCTTTCTCCTAATCTCCTCTATCTCCTCCACAAAGCCTTCGTCTTCTCCACGTAACCTCCACAAAGCCTCCGTCTTCTTCCACAAATCTTCCTTTCATTTTCCTTAATCTTCATCATCTGCTTCCCTCTTCGCAGACAACTCCATGTGATCTATAGGGAAGTTTTCATTGCTTATTCTCTCCACCATTTTCCTTCTTCCACCAAAATCAGGCTTCCACCATCATTATTTCTCATTAAAAAATCTACCACCAACGTCTCATCTCCATCTCTTCCCATTATAATATTCCCCTTCACCCATCTTCATCCCATTTCATCCATTAAAATATTCTCTTCATCCCATCTTCTCTACCATCTCTCATTAAAATATTCCTTCTCTTCTTCCTTCCATAGTACTCTACCGAAAACTCTGTTATGTAGCCATTAATCTATATGAGTTTTGTACATAAGTGTGCTTATTGATATGTTTTACTCATGTATTAGCATATATTAGCACTTGTAGTTTGTATTTAAGTTTGTTTAAGCTTGATTAGTATACTAGAGCTTGTACGTCATGTATTTCAATTTTATCAGAATCTATGTAAGTGTGCTTTTGTAAATAAAGCCTATTTTTTTTATTTTATTATTTTTAATTAGTTTTTAAGCTTTCTTTACGCTAAGCTTGTTTATATTATTGTTCATAGTACTGTAGCTATACTGTAGCTAATTATTGGAGCATGTGCACTATGCAGTACTGTAGCAGAAATACTGTGCAATACTGTTATACACTATAGCATATTACTGTAGCATGATGGTAAACAACCGAAATACTATCGAGATTATGAAATAAACAACGAATCAGTCTCTTAAGGGTAAACAACCCTAAGGTTGGTAGAGATTGTAAAGTAAACAACGGATCAATTAGGATAAACAATCCAAATACCACCTGTAATATATTGTAAAATTATACTAAAAATATAGTGCAATCTATCGTGTAATTGCGAAGTAAACAATGGAGCGATTATATGCTATTAAATTAGTTAAAGTACTCTGTTTTACTTTAATTTTTTGTTTATTTCTTTGTTCCATTGTTTAAGTATTGTACTTTATTTTATTTTGTTAGTTCTTTTACTTTATATTAAGCAATTTTATTTTACTTTGTTTAAGTTTATCTGCTCTTAGTTAAACTTAGTCCTGTCCATTCCATTCTCAATTTTATTTTATTGCACTTATATTAAGCTTTGTTTTAGTACTTATCTTTATTTTTATTTTTAGTTAAATTTTATTTTTTTCTGTTAGTCTTTTTTACTACAGTTAGTTTATCTTTTTAAGTTTGTTAATCAATCGTAGTTATCACTCAGTAGTATAGTGTGCATAGTTTACAGCTTATCAATAGCTTAGTAGTTTACTCTATAGTTTATTTATGATATTTATGTTCTTTGCTCTTATATTAGTTTATTTACTTGCAATTTGGATAGTCTTAGCTATTCGAAGTTTATTCTATCTTAATTGGTTAAAGTTCATAGTTTATTAATTTATGTTCTTTATTTTATATTTAGTTGCTAGCTTATAACTTAACTTTTATTCTCTGATTAGCTTTCCATTAGTTTATGTTTCAGTTTATATTTTTTTATATTAGCTTAATTTACGCTTTAATTCACCTTAGCCTTCCATCAGCCTGTATCTTAGTCTAGGTTTTATCTTATGTAGTTAGTTTGTCTTGAGACTTTTGTCAGTTTGTTTGCCTTATGTCTGAGTAGTCTATTCATCGTATGTCTCAGTCTTGTTAATCCTTTACCTATGCCTTCTGTAATCAGCATATCATCTGTTTAGGTAATATTATCTATAGGCTTGACCTCATTTACTCCTCTATCATAATCATTTTGCATTTATTCTCGAGTTCCAGGCTGTTTGATATATGATGCATGCGGGCAGTATCGTATACCTTATAGTTCATCTATCCATTTACTGCTTCTACGTGTATATGCATAGCCTACCCATTTGCTGCTTCTACATGTATGCACGTAGCTTTTACTTCTATATCACATTGCTGTGACAATATACTACTGGGCACTGTGATACTTCTACCTCGTGGTTATTGGGATTCCTGATCTACATTAGGAGAGTGCGTTAGGACTCACAAAATATCATACCTCTATGGCTCCGATCCACTCACATACATACAACACTGCTGCTTCCATGCATACGTGTGTGTTGGCCTAGGTTAATCTGGTATCAGAGCCACCTTTCATGCCGGGGAGGGGATCTATCGATTTTTAGTCGTATAAAGTGGACTGTACAGGTAGCATGGTAAATCCCGTGTTAGTCGAGAAGGCATTTAGGGTGGTAAGTCATAAATTAATTGTTGGTATCATCTCTATGACTAGTATCCTTAGATCTCTTACCGTACTTCCAAAATCTAAAATGGGTGAGAAACCTACCAGTATTAGAACTATGTCAATAAAAAATAAATCTTCTGTATGTTTTGAGGAATTAGAGGATAGTTTAGATAATTGGAATATGCCTAAGATAAATTTTAGTAACATATATTATAAGTCATATTTTCTCTCTAGAAATAAATACTTTATTAAAACCATAGAAAAAACTTTTGGTACTAGTTCCAACCAAGAAACGGTACATCTTTTAAAAAGAGAAGACTTAGACCAACTACTTTCTGGATATAAATATTGGCATATAGGATTTGTCCAGATTTCTATCAAGCCATTAACTTGAATAGGTCTTAACACTTCAGCACTTGGCTGTTTAAGAGACCGTCGAAATCTAGATTTTAAAGATTCTCTATTAGGACTTGTTGGGCATAAAATACCCTCGGCCGAAGTTCTTGGCAGGGTCGACCCTCGCGAGTCCCTTCCGTTTTTCGACAACAAAGAAGACTTCGCCCGGACTCCCTCGGGAGCCGAGCTCCGTCCGCAAGTTCTACAACAAAGAAGACTTCTCCCGGACTCCTACGGGAGCCGGGCTCCGTCCGCAAGTTCTACAACAAAGAAGACTTCGCCCGGACTCCTACGGGAGCCGGGCTCCGTCCGCAAGTTCTACAACAAAGAAGACTTCGCCCGAATTCCTACGGGAGCCGGGCTCCGTCCGCAAGTTCTACAACAGAGAAGACTTCGCCCGGATTCCTACGGGAGTCGGGCTCCGTCTGCAAGTTCTACAAAAGAGAAGACTTCGCCCAGACTCCTACGGAAGCCGGGCTCCATCCGCAAGTTCTACAACAGAGAAGACTTTGCCCGGATTCCTACGGGAGCCAGGCTCCATCCGCAAGTTCTAAAATAGAGAAGACTTCGCCCAGACTCCTCTGGGAGCCGGGCTCCGTCCGCAAGTTCTACAACAAAGAAGACTTCGCCCGGACTCCTACGGGAGCCGGGCTCCGTCCGCAAGTTCTACAATAGAGAAGACTTCGCCCGGACTCCTACGGGAGTCGGGCTCCGTCCACAAGTTCTACATCAAAGAAGACTTCGCCCGAACTCCTACAGGAGCCGGGCTCCATCCGCAAGTTCTACAACAGAGAAGACTTCGCCCGGACTCCTACGGGAGCCGGGCTCCGTCCGCAAGTTCTACAACAAAGAAGACTTCGCCCGGACTCCTACGGGAGCCGGGCTCCGTCTGCAAGTTCTACAACAAAGAAGACTTCGCCCGGACTCCTACGGGAGCCGGGCTCTGTCCATGACTTCTGCCGTTGGCCTCGCTACCGATTCTAACCGAACTTCGGCCAGCAAGTCTGGATCCCCTGGCAAGCCACAGTAACGGACACCACTGCTCCACTCTCCGCGGTGGATCCTGCGTAGCCCCATTACTCCTTGACAGGCTGTGTTAACGGCCATGACCCTGCTCCACTCCCTACGGCGGATTTTGTGCGAGTCCCCCACTCCCTGACGAGTCACGATAGCGGACGCCGCTCCAGCCCCCGTAACTGATTCCACGTGGCAAGCCACGACGCTAGCCACGATCCACTCCACTACCCTCCATAATAAATTCCTCCTAACTTTGGGCAGCCCACTACCAGACAGTTACAGGCGTCGCTATCAGTCTGTTGAGCCCCCCGCCTATAAAAAGGGGACCCCAGATACGTTATTCTATAAGCTCTTATTTTTTACCTCAAAACTCTGCTAAATTCTCCGTTCGAGCACTCCATTCTTGTTGAGGCAGAGAACTGACTTGAGCGTCGGAGGGTCTTGCCGGAGCAACCCCACCTCCAGTTTAGACTTCCTTTGCGGATCCCGACGGCGACCGCGACTCCCTCGACTCCAGCTTCTCCGGCGCAAGCGGATTTTTGCACCAACAGGATTGGCGCTAGAGGAAGGGCCGCCGAACCTTCGCAGTGCCCTTGTTCTTAAAGGAGTGCTCAACGGAGCCGCCTCCGATCGTCTTCTCCGGCACCCACTCCTTCTTTCCCCCACAGGATCCTCGCCTGATGCCTTCTCGCAAAGCATCTGCGCAACTACCCACGGCCTCCGCTGCCGTATCCTGGATCCTGATCTCGCCTTTGGTCTCCCGGGTCGCGCATTCTCCGGCTATGGTCGCCAGCATGGAGCGATCGGACGATCGGCCTCCGACGGATTCCGCCAATACTATTTCGGGAGGATCCCGGCAGGAAACGACCAACATGCTAGCTGTATCCCCGAAGCGACAAAAGACTGAAGAGCCCATAACCTTTACCGAAGAAGACACTCGGGGAGTCCAATTCCCTCATAACGACGTGGTCGTAGTTTCCTTGAATATAGCAAATTATGACGTCCGTCGCATTCTTGTCGACAATGAAAGTTCGGCCGACATCTTGTTCTACGACGCCTTTTCAAGAATGTCCACTCTTGACGGTCATCTGAGACCGATTAGCTCCCCCTTGGTAGGGTTTACCGGCAATGCCGTTCCAACGGAAGGAATAATAACTTTGACTGTGGCCGCGGGTCAATATCCGAGGCAATCCAGGGCTCTGGTGAATTTCTTGGTGGTGAAGGCACCATCCGCCTACAATGCAATCCTCAGCCGACCTGGCCTCAATGCTCTCCGAGCCGTCGTATCGACATACCATTTGAAGTTGAAGTTCCCCACCAACCAGGGGACCGGAGAGGTCGGGGAGACCAAGCCCTAGCCAGACACTGCTATAATATAACCTTGCAAAGAGGCGATCAATCTGACTCCTGCCCCGTCGATGGACTGGACGCTTGCGATGACCTCACCGAAGAGAGGGGTGCCCCAATCGAAGATCTGGTACCAATCCCTTTGAATGACGGGAACGCGGAGCATGTAGCAATGATCGGCTCCAACCTAGGGGAGGAGGTGCGGACGCATCTCATTGATTTTCTACAAAAGAATGCGGACGTTTTTGCTTGGGTTCCAGCAGACATGTCGGGGATCGACACAGAAGTCATGGAGCATCATCTGGCCGTCGATCCAAAGCATCGACCGACGAAAGAGAAAATCTGAAGTCATGCTCTGGAGAGGCAGCAGACGATAGCCGAGGAAGTGGATAAGCTCCTCAAGGCCGGATTCATTAAGGAAGTCAATTATCCTGATTGGATTTCCAACGTTGTCCTGGTCAAAAAGGTGAACGGCAAGTGGAGGATGTGCATAGACTTCAAAAAGCTGAATAAGGCCTGTCCGAAGGACAGCTACCCCCTTCCCAGAATCGATCAACTGGTGGACGTGACCTCGGGCCATGAGCTCCTCACCTTCATGGATGCATTCTCTGGCTATAATCAAATTAGAATGGCACCGGAAGATGAAGAAAAGACAGCTTTCATCACAAATCGTGGCCTTTACTGTTACAGGGTCATGCCTTTCGACCTCAAAAATACGGGCGCAACCTACCAACGGTTGGTGAACAAAATCTTCAAGGAGCAGATCGGCCGTAACATGGAGGTCTACGTGGACGACATGCTCATAAAAAGCAAATCTTTCAGAGATCATGTCGTCGATCTCGAGGAGACCTTCAACTCTCTCCGAAAATATAGAATGAAGCTGAACCCAACTAAATGCGCTTTCGGCGTAACCTCAGAAAAGTTCCTGGGCTTCATGGTATCAGGGCATGGGATCGAGGCCAATCCAGAGAAAATTCGCGCCATCCAGGAGATGGCCACCCCAAAGTCAATAAAAGAGGTTCAGCGCCTCACGGAGAGGATAGCGGCCCTTAATCGCTTCGTCGCAAGGTCGGTCGAACGGTGCTTGCCCTTCTTTCAAACCCTCAAGCAGCCGAAGAACTTCTGCTGGACCTCTGAGTGCCAACAGGCATTCGAAGAATTAAGGAGCTACCTTGGATCACCCCCGCTGTTGGCAAAGCCCGAGCCTGGGGAGGAGCTATTTTTATACCTGGCGGTCTCTCCCATGGCCCTTGCGGCCGTCCTTGTCAAAGAAGAGACGAAAGTTCAGGTACACCAAACTAGAAAAACTGACTTACGCCTTATTGATTGCAGCCCGAAGGCTCCGACCTTACTTTCAAGGGCACACCGTGACACTACTCACCAACCAACCAATCAAGGCGGTTTTGCACCGGGCGGACACCTCCGGGAGGATGGCGAAATGGACGATCGAGCTCACGGAATTCAACATCCACTATCGACCCAGACCAGCAGTAAAGGCCTAAATATTGACAGATTTCATAGTAGAGTGTACCATCCCAGAGGAGTGAACCTGAACAAAGTGAAGTTGACGACCTGAAGTCCCAACCAAACTCCTCCGAAGAAGAGGCCGATCCCGCTAATCACTTTTGGGCCCTCTATGTGGACGGATCTTCCAACATATCGGGCGCAAGTGCGGGCCTGATCTTGGTCAGTCCGGAAGGAGTCATCACGGAATACGCTTTGCATTTTGAGTTCCCCACGATAAATAATGGAGCGGAATACGAAGCTCTGATCGCAGGACTAAGGATCGCCAGAGAGCTGGGGATAAGTCAGCTCCGGGCGCACAGTGACTCTCAGCTGGTGGTAGGGCAGGTCAGCGGGAGTTACGAAGCGCGGGAGGACAGTATGGCCAAATACCTTGAGAAGGTAAAGGAGCTCACCCCCGCCTTTAGCAGCTTCAACATTAGACAGATCCCAAGGTTGGAAAATACCAGGGCTGACTTTCTCTCCAGGCTGGCGATGTCGGCTCTGGCCGAATTGCCCAAAGGCATCCTCTTTGAAGTTCTAAAACACCTGAGTACAGAAGAATCGCGGCTCGTGATGGAGATTGACCACGAGCCCAGCTGGGTCGACCCGCTGATAATCTATCTCAGAGATGGAGTTCTCCCCCAGGATGCGAAGGAAACTCGGAAGCTCCGAAATCAAACCTCCCGGTACATCCTTTATGAGGGCAAATTGTACAAGAGAACATACTCCTTGCCCCTCTTGAAATATCTTCGGCCCTCGAAAGCTGACTACGCCTTGTAGGAAGTACATGAAGGAATTTGCGGAAACCATTTGGGGGCTAGATCTTTATCCCATAAGTTACTCCGCCAAAGATATTACTAGCCAACGATGCATCATGATTCGATTGAATATGTCAAAAAATGTGATCGATGCCAGAGATACGCCAACGTCCAGAGACAGCCCGCCACCGAGCTCACACCCTTGAGTGCCCCATGGCCTTTTGCACAATGGGGGATGGACATACTTGGCCCCTTCCCCATGACGTCCGGGCAAAGGAAGTTCCTCCTTGTAGCGATCGACTACTCACCAAATAGGTTGAAGCCGAACCACTAGCAAAAATCACAGAAGCAAAAGTATAAGATTTCGTCTGGAAGTTGATCGTGTGTAGACTCGGTCTGCCTAGAACCCTAATCACTGATAATGGACGGCAATTTGCGAGAGCAAAATTCATCGAATTCTGTGAAGATCTAAACATCTTCCACAACTTCACATCAGTGGCCCATCCCCAGGCGAACGACGAAGCTGAGGTGACCAACAGAACCCTTTTGCAGGGGATTAAAACAAGGCTTGAAAAAGTGAAGGGAACTTGGGTGGACGAACTTTATCATGTGTTGTGGGCGTATCGAACTACCCAGAGGTTACCTACCGGGGAGACCCCTTTTGCTTTAGCCTTCGGTGCGGAAGCTGTCATCCCCATCGAGCTTAAACTCCCATCGACACGAGTCATGGCGTTCGACGAACATCAAAATTCGCAAAATCTTAGAGCCAACCTCGACCTGCTGGAAGAAAGACGGGAGATAGCTCAGGTTCAAATGGCAGCCTACAGACAGAAAGTCGCCCGATATTACAATGCCTGAGTCAAGAACAAAGCCTTTAGTGCGGGAGATCTAGTGCTTCGACGAGCCACTGTCTCGCAACCTCAGGACCGAGGGAAACTCCCCCAAACTGGGAAAGACCGTATGAAGTCAAAGAAGTAGTCCGGTCCGAAACTTATTATCTTAAGGAACTCAGTGGAGCCGACCTCCCACGACCGTGGAGCTCGGAAAACTTACGAATGTACTACCAGTAACTTCGTTTTAGTTGAAAATTGCATACCTATATGTCTTTGGACAATTCAAACAAACTGTATCAAAAACGAAAGGGAAACCTCGTCCCGACAAAGTGAAGGCCCGGTTCCATTTAGACCGGATGGGGGGAGAGGCCCTGCAACGCCCATATGCACCCCCACAGCCCTGTTAGGGACAGGAGGAGAACCTCACCCTAACTTGAGCAAAGTCGAAGGCCCGGTTCCATTTAGACCGAATGGGGGGAGAGGCCCTGCAACGCCCATATGCGCCCCCACAGTCCTGTTAGGGACATGAGGAGAACCTCTCCCTAACTTGAACAAAGTCGAAGGCCCGGTTCCATTTAGACCGGATGGGGGGAGAGGCCCTGCAACGCCCATATGCGCCCCCACAGCCCTGTTAGGGACAGGAGGAGAACCTCGCCCTAACTTGAGCAAAGTCGAAGGCCCGGTTCCATTTAGACCGGATGGGGCGAGAGGCCCTGCAACGCCCATATGCGCCCCCACAGCCCTGTTAGGGACAGGAGGAGAACCTCACCCTAACTTGAGCAAAGTCGAAGGCCCGGTTCCATTTAGACCGGATTGGGGGAGAGGCCTTGCAACGCCCATACATGCCCCCACAGCCCTGCTGAGGACAGGAGGAGAACCTCACCCTAGATTGAGCGAAGTCGAAGGCCCGGACTCCTACGAGAGCCGAGCTCCGTCCGTAACTTCTACCGCAAGGAGGACTTCGTCCGGACTCCTACAGGAGCCGGACTTCGCACCTTACTTTAATTGCAGGAAGACTCCGCCCGGACTCCTACGGGAGCCGGGCTCCGTCTGTGACTCCAATCACAGGGAGGATTCCGTCTGGACTCCCATGGGAGCTGGGCTTCGTCACTAACTTCAACTGCTGGTGATCTTCGTCCAGACTCCCACGGGAGCTGAACTTCACCTTGATTTCACCTACGGGAGCCGAACTCCCGTAGCCTCGCTGAGAACAAAGAAAAATTCCAAGCGAAAAGAAAAAGGAAGGCGATGGATTACATCAGCGGCGATTGGAAAGCAAACAGCGTCCAAGGTGCAGAGAACCCTATCACAGCAAGAATTGGGGCTTCCATCAGGAGTCCCAGCTTTCAAGGAGGCTTTCGACGCAAAATAGGACAACTTCCTCAAGGTGACAGAAGCTCGGACCTCCGAGCTCAAGCCCTGAGGGGGACACCAAACCCGAATGGCCCCAGGCGAGCCTGCGGCCACGGACGGAAAAGATGGGTTGTTACGATGGCAACTGGGTACCTTCGAAAGACGTGAAAGTCGAAAAGGAGCTCGACAAACAACAATTCAACATGGATAAAAGGGCCATCGGTGACCTTAGGATGACGTCAAAAAAAAAAAAAAAAAAAAGGGGGGGGGGAGACGGAAGAAGGAAGAAGAAGGAAGTTCGACAGACAACAATTCGATGTAAGGTGCGGACGAGGTAACAAAATCTCCTTCTCATTTTTCAACTAACAAGATGTACGTTAAAAGACTCGGAGGGCCAGAAAAAAATGCATTATTACAAGGCTTGAGAACACGACTTGGAAAGGACACACCGGAGGCCGCTTCAAGCTGCAAACTTCTCTTCCCATTTTCGTCCTTCCCAGCTGCATTTTCCAGTGCGTGCGTGTAACAGGCCTATCGGCTCTCGCCCCGCCTCGTTCCGCTCCATCTCCGAAGTCCCAACCTCAGGGGGAAAAGGATGGGATAGATTCTAGGGGGCAGTAAGGGCAACGGCAGCGACGACGAAGACCTGTTTCAAGAAGAACTGGAGTCACCTTAGAGGCAGTGGTGGCGCCAGAGATATGCGCCATCACCGAAGGCTCCGCGCAGCCGCCGTCCAAAGTGCTTCGGCAAGACCAGCATGCACTACTTCCACCGCCCCCGCAGCGAGCTTTACTACCCCACCGTCGACGCCGACCGCTTCTGGTCCCTCGGCCCCGACGGCATCAAGGATTCCGCCACAACTCGTGATGTCAGCTCTGCCCTCCTGACCAGTTTCACCCCGCCTTGCTACTCCAAAATTCTCAGGCAGAACACCTTTACCGGCGGTCCCCGTTATTAAAACCCTGTTGTTGAAGGAATTCTTCCTCGAGCCCCTTTTGGAACGACGGGGACCTTCAGCGGCCGCTCGATGACCGGAGAACTCACGGACCGCTGTTCTCCTCCTTGCCTTCCTCCAAGCCCTCGACATCCCCTTGAGGATGGCCTCCGGGGTGGAGGACATGGTGAGGAAACCCCTTAGAGAGGAATCGAGGGGCTGAAGATGGCAAGGATCGGCGCAAAGGATGCTTGGAGTTGGCAGGGACACCGAGGGAGTGACTGAGTAGCTAGGCTCTCAGATGGAAGAAAGGTGCCGTCCTTTTGGTGGAGTAAAGCCCCGAGGGAAGGGTAGGGGGTTTAAATAGGTAGTGGATCTTAGCGCAATTATGATGGCGGGCATCTTTAGTCCAACCGGTGCTTGCCACGTGTCCCGCGTGTCCCACTCGCCGCTATCGAGGATTGTCTATTCGCAAATTTCCATGGCACGACGCTTGGGATCATGTCTCGATGGGAGTTCCGAAAAGACTCTTCGGGTCGCCATAATCGGAAAAAGGGCTCTGGCATGCGTGCATTAATGCCAACATATCCGAGGACGGTTGTGCCCGGACGTCGGGGGGAGAACTTCGGCTGCGACAACTTCTCCGTACTTCCTTCATCCAAAATTCGAACTCGGAAGTGGGGGGACTAGTGTTGGGCATAAAATACCCTCGGTCGAAGTTCTTGGCAGGGTCGACCCTCACGAGTCCCTTCCGTTTTTCGACAACAAAGAAGACTTCGTCCGGACTCCCAAGGGAGCCGAGCTCCGTCCGCAAGTTCTACAACAAAGAAGACTTCGCCCGGACTCCTACGGGAGTTGGGCTCTATCCGCAAGTTCTACAACAAATAAGACTTAGCCCGGACTCCTACGGGAGCCGGGCTCCGTCCGCAAGTTCTACAACAAAGAAGACTTCGCCCGGATTTCTACGGGAGCCGGGCTCCGTCCGCAAGTTCTACAACAGAGAAGACTTTGCCCGGATTCCTACGGGAGTCGGGCTCCGTCCGCAAGTTCTACAACAGAGAAGACTTCGCCCGGACTCCTACGGGAGCCTGGCTCCGTCTGCAAGTTCTACAACAGAGAAGACTTCGTCCGGACTCCTACGGGAGCCGAGCTCCATCCGCAAGTTCTACAACAGAGAAGACTTCGCCCGGACTCCTACGGGAGCCGGGCTCTGTCCGCAAGTTCTACAACAAAGAAGACTTCGCCCGGACTCCTAAGGGAGCCGGGCTCCGTCCGCAAGTTCTACAATAGATAAGACTTCGCCCGGACTCCTACGGGAGTCAGGCTCCGTCCGCAAGTTCTACAACAGAGAAGAATTCGCTCGGACTCCTACGGGAGTCGGGCTCCGTTCGCAAGTTCTACAACAAAGAAGACTTCGCCAGGACTCCTACAGGAGCCGGACTCTGTCTGCAAGTTCTACAACAGAGAAGACTTCGCCCGGACTCCTACGGGTGCCGGGCTCCATCCGCAAGTTCTACAACAAAGAAGACTTCGCCCGGACTCCTACGGGAGTCGGGCTCCGTCCGCAAGTTCTACAACAAAGAAGACTTCGCCCGGACTCCTACGGGAGCCGGGCTCCGTCCGCAAGTTCTACAACAAAGAAGACTTCGCCCGGACTCCTACGGGAGCCAGGCTCTGTCCATGACTTCTGCCGCTGGCCTCGCTACCGATTCCAACTGAACTTCGGCCAGCAAGTCTGGATCTCCTGGCAAGCCACAGTAACGGACACCACTGCTCCACTCTCCGCGGCGGATCCTGCGTAGCCCCATTACTCCCTGATAGGCTGTGTTAACGGCCATGACCCTGCTCCACTCCCTACGGCGGATTCTGTGTGAGTCCCCCACTCCCTGACGAGTCACGACAGCGGACGCCGCTCCAGCCCCCGTAACTGATTCCACGTGGCAAGCCGCGACGCTAGCCACGATCCACTCCACTACCCTCCACAATAAATTTCTCCTGACTCTGGGCGGCCCATTACCAGACGGTTACAGGAGTCGCTATCAGTCTGTTGAGCCCCCGCCTATAAAAAGGGGACCCCAGATACGTTATTCTATAAGCTCTTATTTTTTACCTCGAAACTCTGCTAAATTCTCCGTTCGAGCACTCCATTCTTGTTGAGGCAGAGAACTGACTTGAGCATCGAAGGGTCTTACCGGAGCAACCCCACCTCCGATTTAGACTTCCTTTGCAGGTCCCGACGGCGACCGTGACTCCCTCGACTCCAGCTTCTCCGGCGCAAGCAGATTTTTGCACCAACAGGACTCATAGAAGCTAATTTGAGTAATGGATCAGTATTCTTTAATGTTGGCCCTAATTTCTCTATTTCATTAGTAGATCTAAATATCCTTGATTGTCTTACTCTTAATCTAATTACTTTAAGATATGAGATGAAACCAGGAATAGAGATCTTATCTGTTACTTATAGAATCTACTATAAAGCTATCACCACTGTTAGTCCTGGGGTAAAACTAGCAACTTCAAAAGGATTAACTACTTTGTTTATGGCCAACCTTAAAAATAATTATATAACCCCTAAAAGATTAAAATAGGATGAAATAGTTATGCCAGAAAAATAGACTCTAGATCAAGTTATAGAACCTAAGGAAGTTCAAAACTTTGATGCTAATAGAATCATAGAAACTCTTGATGGGAATGTGGAAGTATACTTCTCTACTAGTCAAAGAATTACAATAGATAGAAGAATTTCTACATCTGATGTACCTACTTCTGAAAAAGAAAAGGCTCAATCAAGATCCTCAGATATTGCATATGCTATGTGTTGGAATTCGAGATTCGGGGCATGCATGTGTGTTTCAAAATTTTATTTTCTAAATACCATAGCGGAATACAAGATTAAAATACCTTTAATCTGAATCATAATGTATAAAAATATAAAACCACAAGGATCTAGTTCATGTACTGAAATTGACATATGCTGAAATTCAGATTGTGATCAATTCACATACCTGTTTCGCAATCTTTTTTTTCAAATCTGGATTGAGAAGAGAAGAGATTTTCTTCTAGCCACACAAATATCTGGCTTCTATGGGTATCCACTCAGGATCAGCCTATAACAGTCCTCTAGAATTTGAATTTTTTTCTCTAAGAAAATTCAACCTGCTGAATCTGAATGAAGTCTGGATCATGATCAATGCTTGATCTCTTTCCTTGATCTTCTTCTTCTCCTCTTCTCTAGCCTTTCTCCCTTCTTATATGTTGCTGCTGCAATCTTGAAACCAGCAAGGAAGAGGATGGCTAACACCTTGGATGTGGGAGACTTGGGACATCCCAAAGGTTGGGGCATGTGGGATGCCCAAGGCAAGAAGAGAAAGAGAGAGGAAGAGAGGGTGTGGGGAGACCTTCTAGGTGTCAGGGACTACTGGTTTGGATGCTTTAGGGACTTTAGGGGAGGTTCCTTTAAATAGATATAAGGATTGAATCTTATTCAATCTCATAATACAAGTCCTACTTGCATTAGGTTTCCTAATAACTTAAGTTATTTAAGTTACATTAAGAATCTTATTAGGTGCTAACTCTTGGAGCCCTTGCACCTAATTAAACACATCCTCTTTTGGACCCAAGGGATGCCTCATATCATATTAATAAGCCCTCTAATCATAGAACACGCCCATCTTGATCAAATCAAGATGGCACCCCATAATAACTATTAAGAAAAATTAATTAGAAACTTGCACTCTAATTTAATTGATCCATAACCTTAGACACCCAACATTTAGAGTTTCATGAATCTAATTCATGTAGATTATTAACAGATAATTAAGTTTAAATTATCTTATCAAAGAAAAAATTCCAACGGAAAGAGAAATTGGATCCAACCATGTGCTAGCAAGGTTACCTTGAATCCAATCAAATTTCTATAATCCAACTGATACTTCATCAGTTCAATTGCAAATTCCAAGCCTAATCTCTTTGTTGTATGACCCCATTGGTTCAATTCTATCTGGTAGTGAGATATACAATGATCTCTATCAAAATATCATTAAAACTCTTTCCAATGGATTGAAATAATTTCACTCTAACTCATCAAGGATTATCAATCTAGAACAATCTTAGTGAGCTTTCACAATCCACTAGTGACACCAAGCAGTATGTAGTGGCAACCTAGTAGAATTAAAATGAATATCTAGGTATAGTTAGCATGTGATTTAGTCCCTCTATCATAAGTTCCAACTAGATGGCAGGTCATGAATAAATTATCAAACCTCATCATCAGTCATATGATCGATTCGATTAGTTCAAGTCCAGTTGTGACTTCTATGAAAACTCTTTTCCATCAATCATACTATTGTGGCCACAGATTCTTAGACTTAGCTTCTCAAATCCCATAGGACTACTCTTTTCTATCAAGATTAATAGATCCCATCTTGATGTGTACCCTACCTTTACAATGGACCAACTATTACCAACATCCACTACTAGGGCTCATTAAGACCCATATTTAGGTGTTAGTCAAACTCCAGCAGCTACACTACAGGCAGTAGTATAATCTCAGATCAAAGGACCATTTGCACACTACAGCATTGAGATGATCACTGACGATCGAGTAAAAATCTAAGTGATGTCTCATATGGTCACGCTCAGTACTAGTTGTTCTCTAATAATTACCCACACTCGTCGCCTAGTGTCCCTACACTGTAGACTAGAGACTCATCTATCCTAAAGAAAGCGATCTGTGTGCCAATCTATCTGGATCAATCACTGTCCTCATAATGATCCTATAACTGAAAGTATTTAGGAATTAAATATATATCTCTAATTCTCAACACCTTAAGAATATGTATCGAAACTAATTCTTTAGATGATTCAAAGATACATCACACTTGAATGAAAAATAAATTTATCTTTTTATTAATCAAATCAATATATTAAGTATAAAATTATCTCCTAGAGTTTTTATAATGTGTTAGCCATTTTGGCTTCTAGGATATACATCTAGCAATCTCCCACTTGGACTAAAGTCAAATGACCACAAATCTAAGTCCCATCTTCTCAAGGTGGACTTTTATTTTCGATTGGTTCAACTGCTTGGTTAGCGGGTCTGCCATGTTATCTACAAAGTCTACTCTTCGCACCTCGACATATTTCTTTTTGAGGTAGTCACGTATGATGTGATATCGCCGCTCGATGCGCTTCGATTTCTGATGAAACCTCGACTCCTTAGCAAGTGCTATGGCTCCATTGCTATCGCAGTACAATGGTATGGCATTCGATGTCATAACTCCAAGTTTCATGATGAACTTCTTGAACCAGAAGCCTTCCTTTGCAGCATCCGAAGCAATGACATACTCAGCCTTCATGGTTGAATCCGCCATGATGAGTTGCTTAGAACTCTTTCAGTTGACTACACCATCATTACAAATGAATACATATCCTGACATAGACTTTCTATCATCAGGATCAGACATGAAGTTTGAGTCAGTATAGCCCTCGACTCGTAACTCAAAATCTCCTTCAAAGATCAAGAACAAATCTTTAGTCCTTCTTAAGTACTTAAGGATGTTCTTCACAGCTATCCAATGCTTCTCATCTGGATTTAATTGATACCTACTCGTGACACTCACAGCAAGGGCAATATCAGATCGAGTACGTAGCATGGCATGCATGAGGCTCCCAATGGCTGAGGCATAAAAAATCTTACTCATGTGCTGCACCTCTTCAGATGTGGTCAGACACATCATCTTGGAGAGACTAATACCATGCCTAAGAGGTAAAAGTCTTCTTTTGGAGCTTTTTATGCTGAATTTTTTTAGTACTTTCTCTATGTATAGTTTTTGTGACAGACCTAATATCCATTTAGGTCTATCCCTATATACCTTTATTTCGAGAATATAGGATGCTTCTCCTAAATCTTTCATGGAGCATTCTTTGGACAACCATCTTTTGACCATGCTCAGTATAGAAATATCATTCCTAATGAGGAGAATATCATCCACATACAATATGAGAAATGTTATCGCACTCCCATTGACCCTTTTATATACACATGGTTTCTCTTCATTTTTGATGAAATCAAATGATTTGATTGCCTCATCAAAATAATAGTTTCAACTCTGAGAAGCTTGCTTTAATCCATATATAAACCTTTGCAGCTTGCAGACTGTGATCACCATCACCAGACGTGAAACCCATAGACTGCTCTATATAGATATCTTCCTCAAGATATCTATTCAGAAAAGTATTTTCATATCCATCTGTCAGATTTTATAATCATAGTAAGCTGCAACAGCAAGCAGAGTGTGGATGGATTTCAGTATGGCTATGAATGAGAAGATTTTCTGATAGTCAATGCCCTTGCGCTGACTGTAATCTTTAGCCACAAGCCTAGCTTTATAGGTGACTATCTTACCATTGACATCTATCTTCCTTTTGTAGATCCATTTACATCCAATGGGTACAATACCCTTAGGTGGATCCACTAAAATCCAGACTTAGTTCGAGTGCATGAGTCAATTTTTAACTTCATAGCATCTAATCATTTTTCGAAATCGATGACAGACATCATCTCGTCAAAGATATTAGGATCATCACTATGACCCTTATCTTTCATAAAGAATATTTTCTTTATTTTCTCCATAAGCATACCCATGTACCTATCAGGAGATCGAGAGACCTTGCTAGATCTACGAGGTAGTTGAGGAACATTTACTATTGGCTCATGAATAATAGATTCCTGAGGATCAATAGCTCTTAGCTTTTTTGAGATCTTCTCTTCGAGCTCAACTAACCTCCTACTACCACCATCCTGGATAAACTATTTTTCTAAGAATACGGCATTTCGACTCACAATCATATTATGATCTTTTGAAAAGTAGAAGTAATATCCTATGGATTCTTTAGGATATCTATAAAGTGAGCTATAATAGATCTATCCTCTAATTTATCCGTTATTAATCTCTTGACATAGGTCGGACATCCCCAAGTCTTAATATAACCTAGATTAGACTTCTTACCAAACCATATCTCATATGGTATGATAGGAATAGACTTTGATGGAATCCTATTCAACAGGTGAATTAGATTAACAAGGCATGTCCCCAAAGATATAAGGGTAGATCAGTGAAGCTCATCATGAACTTGACCATATCCAATAGGATTCTATTCCTCCTTTCGGATACCCCGTTGAGCTGAGGTGTTCCAGGAGGTATCCATTGAGAGACTATGCCATTGTCCTTAAGATATCTAAAAAATTTCTGACTAAGATATTCACCTCCTTGATCAAATCGAAGAACCTTAACGGATTTGTCTATTTTTTTCTACCTTATGTCTAAATTTTTTGAACCTTTCAAAGGCCTCAAATTTGTGTTTCATTAGATACACATATCCGTACCTAGATAAATCATCGATAAAGGTAATGAAGTAGGTATAACCACTCCTGATCTGTACATCAAATGGCCCACACGTCAGTATGTACCAGGGTAAGTAACTCAGTGGCCCTCTCCTCATGTCCTACAAAGGATAACTTGACTATTTTTACTCAAAGGCAAGATTCGCAAGCTGGATATGACTTTGGATTAAGAGAGCCAAGGATCCCATTCTTTTCCAATCTGTTTATCCTATCCTCTCCAATATGGCCTAGTCTATGGTGCCACAAGTATCTCTGGTTAATATCATCTCTGGATCTCTTTTAGCCTATGGCACTCACTATTTGCTCGTTTAAGTTTACATTCGTATCAGCATGCAAGTGATAAAGACTATCAATCAAAAGATATTATGCAACCAATTTATTCATAAATAAATAAAATAAAAATCTTTATTGAAACTAATTTTAAAACCTTCCTGTGCTAGCACAGATACAAAAATCAAATTCTGACTAGCTACAAGAATATAATAACGATCTTTTAAATCTAATTTAACATCAGATGGTAATCGAAGAGGACAAGTACCAATGGCCTCTGCAGCAACCTTTGCTCTATTGTTGACCCAAAGGATCATGTCATTTTCTTTTAACCTCCTACTTTTTATCAGACCCTGCATTGAGGTATATATATGAGCACTCGAGCTAGAGTCTAATATCCAACTAGAAATAGAAGAAATCGTAAGGTTAGATTCAATTACAAGTATACCTTCAGAAGGTTTATCACTTTTTTTGATCTTAAGCTCTCCAGATATTTTGGATTGTTCCTCCTCTAATGGCCTTCAGCATGACTGTGGAAACATTTTTCCTTTGCTTTGACCTTACTAGAAATTTTTTTCTTTGCCCTATTCTCCTTTTTTTGCTTCTTAGTGATTTTTGCCTTCTTCTTCTCAATAGACTTTCACTTGAAAGAAATCTACTCCATAGTGAGAACAGTGCCCTTTGAACTCTTCAAGATTTTCTCCGTAGTGACCAATATGTTGATCAGTTCAGGTATAGTGCAATCAAGTTTGTTCATATAAAAATTTATAATACATTGACTATATGAACTTGTAAGGGATTAAAGGATTAGATCCATCTGTAATTCTTTTTGTATTTCTAGCCCGAGCTTTTCACGCTTCTTAATATCCTTGATCACTGTCATACAGTGCTCATGGACTGATTGCTCTTCACGCATCTTCAGATTGGAGAGTCTTTTGGATATCTTGAAGCATGCTATGCAGCTCTACTCACCATACAACTCTTGCAGGTGAGTGATCATAGCCCTGACAGTAGGCATATGCTCATGATGGCTTTGTAACTTATTTGACATAGACGTCAGTACATAACACTTAATCCGACTATCTTCATTCGTTCACTTCTCAAAAGCAACCTTTGCTCAGCAGTAGGACGGTTTGGTAGCACTATAAGTTCCTGATCGAGTACATGATCTAATTTTTTTGAGATCAGAATAATTCTGAGATTTCTGAGTTAGTCTTTATAATTTATACCAGTCAAATGATTGATTTTAAAGATGTAGGCTAGAAGATTTGAGGCTGACATTATTAAACTGTGAGAGTAAAAATTCAAGTTAAACTTTTGTACTTAATGGTTATATTTGCTTCTAGGAACTTTAAGATGCAAACAATGACTCTTACTAATTTATCGAATTCTTACACTCTCTAAAAAGAAACGAAAATCCTAATGCGATAAAGAATTTCTAGTGGGTACTGCAGTCCCACTAATGCATGCACCTCACCTAATAGTTATTGGTAACATGCACCCCGATGCATAGGCAACTCTTTATTCAAATGCTTCTCTAAGCATATTGCAGTGACTTGATCTTTAAGTCATGTAGACTCACCTAACAGTTATTGCCTATACTTTTTAGTTAAGCCCAACCCACCATTCACAAGCAGGTGTAAGACCATCATTGGGTCCCTCACCTAACAGTTATTGGGCCCAACCCCATCTTTACCCTGAAGCAACTCTTTGCTAATAGAGTGGTTGCATATTTTGGATGCAACTGAACCACTGTGACCAGCTAAGAACAATCAACATCGGTAGCATGCCCGCACATCTACAATAGTGGAAGACCTATGGACTTAATATTTATGAGGAGATTTAGATTTAGGTCTCATCTAATCAATCATCATATGCTCGATCTAATTGGCACGGGCTAAACCAAACCGCTAAGCAATCCAATTTAAGACCCAATCTTTTAAATTGGCTAGGTAAGTCAAGATCGGTGGAGATCCCTCCATTGCTTTTCTTAAATACTAATAAATTGACTAGGTAAGTGAATAAAATTAATTAAATAACCATGTCTCAGTTATTTGCCTTAGACAGCAATAGATCAATTGGTCTAAATAGGTTAACTCAAGTAAATCAGGCTCAAACCATCGAGCCAAATTAGGTCTTTAGGTTAATCGATTTTATATATAGGACTCAATCAATTTGATCAATAATAATTATATGATCATTTAACTTAATTGATATGATCCTAATCAATACTTGACTCGATTCGATCAATTACTTAATCAAATTAGACCCATATGACTCAAATCAAAAATCTTAGATGCAATCCTATTACATGACCTAATTTATGTTTTTTC
Organism: Elaeis guineensis; assembly: GCF_000442705.2. Classification (NCBI taxonomy): domain Eukaryota; kingdom Viridiplantae; phylum Streptophyta; class Magnoliopsida; order Arecales; family Arecaceae; genus Elaeis; species Elaeis guineensis. Next base: position 85,778,561 of record NC_026000.2, read on the forward strand.
ATAACCAAAACCCCTATACACAAACATAAATTTTAGATTCTAAAATTAAATTTTAGATCTAAATTTTTAACATAAAAATAAATTTTAAATTATAAAAATAATTTATAGATTTAACATACAAACATATATCACAAATATGCGTGTAAAATTTATATCTAAATAAAATTCAGATCTACTACATGATATCATATATCTTATATACTAATCATAGATCATATCAAAAATAAATTTATGATCTAAATATGTAATCATATAACACATATATGAATCAAAATTTAAATCATATAAAATTTTAAATTTTCATGCATGCATCTATATATCATATAAACATGAACTAGAACTCTTTCTAGATCAAAATTCAGATCTATATATACTTTCACATATCAAATATATGTTCTAAAATCAAATCTAAAATTAATTTTATATTTTAAAATTTATCTATACATCTCATGTATCAAGAAAAAATCAAGTTTTGAAACTCTTTTCAAAACATGTATGACAATTTCAGTAATATAAAACCCATGGCTCTGATATCACTATTGGAATTCAAGGTTCAGGGCATGCATGTGTGTTTCAAAATTTTATTTTCTAAACACTATAGTAAAATACAAGATTAAAATATCTTTAATTTAAATCATGTATGCATAAAAATATAAAATCATAAGGATCTAGTTCATGTGTTGAAATTCAAATTGTGATCAATTCACATACCTATTTTGCATTTTTTTTTTAAATTTAGATCTAGAAGAGAAGAGATTTTCTTCTAGCCATACAAGTATCTGACTTCTATGGGTATCCATGTGCGATCAGTCTGGAACAGTCCTCTAAAATTTAATTTTTTTTTCTTTAAGAAAATTCAGCCTGCTAAATCTGAACGAAGTCTAGATCGTGATCAACGCTTGATCTATTTCCTTGATCTTTTTCTTCTCATCTTCTCTAGTCTTTCTCCCTTGCTATATGCTACTGCTAGAACCTTGAAACTAGCAAGAAAGAGGATACCCAACACCTTGGACGTGGGAGACTTGGGACATCCCAAAGGTTGGGGCGTGTGGGACGCCTAAGGGGAGAAGAGAAAGGGAGAGGAAGAGAGGGCACGGGGAGACCTTCTAGGCAGAGGAGCTGTTGGTTTAGATGCTCTAGGGATCTTAGAAGAGGTCTCTTTAAATAGGCATGAGGATTGAATCCTATTTAATCTCATAATACAAGTTCTACTTGCATTAGGTTTCCTAATAACTTAAGTTATTTAACTTACATTATGAATTCTATTATTACGCACCAACTCTTGGAGCTCTTGCATCCAATTAAACACACCCTCTTTTAAATCCAAGAGATGCCCATATTAGATTAATAATCCCTCTAATCATAGGACACAACTAACTTGATCAAATCAAGGTGATGCCCCATAATAATTATCAAGAAAAATTAATTAGGAACTTGCACCCTAATTTAATTGATCCATAACCCTAGACACCCAACAATTAGAGTCTCATGAATCTAATTTATATAGGTTATTAGCAGGTAATTAAGTTTAAATTATCTTATCAAATAAGATATTCTAACAGAAAGAGGAATTGGGTCCAACCATGTGCTAGCAAGGTTACCTTGAATCCAATCGGATTTCTCTAAACTCAATTGACACTTATAAGCTCAATTACCAATTTCAGGCTTAATCCCTTTATTGTGTGACCCCATAGGTTCAATTCTATCTGATAGTGAGATATGCAATGATCTCTATCAAAGTATCATTGAAACTCTTTTCAATGGGTCAGAATAATTCTACTCTAACTCATCAAGGATTTCGATCCAAAATAATCCTAGTGAGCTCTCACAATCTATCAGTGACACCTAGCAGTATGTAGTGGCAACTTAGTAGAACTGAAATGAACCTTTAGGTGTAGTTAGCATGTGATTCAGTCCCTCTATCGTGAGTCCCGACTAGATGGTAGGTCATGGATAAATCATCAAACTTCATCATCAGTCATATCATAGATTCGATTAGCTCAAGTCCAATTGTGACTTCTATGAAAACTTTTTTTCATCAATCATACTACTATGGTCATAGATTCTCAGACTTAGCTTGTCAAATTTCATAGGACTACTTTTTACCAAAATTGATAGATCCCATCTTGATGTGCATCCTATCCCTACAGTGGATCAATTATCGTCAACATCCACTACAAGGGCTCATTGAGACCCATGTTTATATGTCAGTCAACCTTCAGCTGCTACACTGCAGACAATATAGTACAATCTCAGGTCAAAAGATCATTTGCACAACTGCAGTATCGAGATGATTACTGACGATCGAGTAAAAATCCAAGTGATCAGTCATGCTCAGTACTAGTGTTCTCTAACAACTACCCGCAGTCATCGCATAGTGTCTCTACACTATAGATCAGAGACTCATCTATCCTGAAAGAAGTAACCTGTGCCAGTCTATCTGGATCGATCATTATCCTTATGATGATCCTATGATCAGAAGTAATTTAAGAATTAAATACATGTCTCTAATTCTCAACACCTTGAGAATATATATCAAAACTAATTTCATGGACGATTTAAAGACACATCACACTTGAATGAAGAATAAATTTATCTTTTTATTGATCAAATCAATATATTAAGTATAAAATTGTGTCCTATAATTATTACAATATGTCAGCCATATTGGTTTCTAGGACATACATCTAACACTATGTATGAGCCAATAAGATCTAAACCTGAAATCAATATAATTAATTTTGATGAATTTTAGATAAATAAAGAACTACTAAAGAAAGAATTTGATTCTGAAAAAAATATAGATAGAAAATAGTGATTCTTTGACATTTTTATTAAGAAAGAGAGAAACATTATTAGAGACCTTTGGTTCAATCAAATAAAATCTGAAAAAAGATATATCTCCTTCTTTGATTGGTTTAACAACTATTTTAAGGATATCAAACCTAGTCTATAAGTTGCTATAGTCAAAACTATTTCTAATTCTTGAAAAATTGAAAGAGATCCTGATATAGATTCAATACATCCTCCTTTTGAACCAGTGCTAGTTGATGGAGGAATTCATGCTAGTCCTGTAAAACTGTTTGCTACTAGTCTTAAAAAAACTCCTAAGGTGGAACATCTTCAATGATAGTTCTTTTCTGAGTGAACTAGAAGATTTTTTTTCTAGTTATTTAAAAATTATTGAACAATAAATTTTTACCAATCTTGCTCTTAGTACTATAGGAAGACAAATTGAAAGAATTGAGAATATCCTTCTAGAAAGAAGAGAAGAAGCAGGAACAATCATTAGAAGATTTTCTAAAAATTCAAAGATAAAAAAGGTTCAAATGCCATTCAACAATGGAGAAAAGGCTTCTTCTTTAAGAAATACTCTACCCATGATTAACGTTCATGAATTAGACTCTTCTAAGATTAAATTAGGATCAACCATTTTTGATGAATTTATTAGTCATTAGTGCTAAGATGATCTCCCTCAACCTTAAAAATATGATAAATTATTTATCTACTAAATCATCTAAAGAATTGTATATATCTCAAGATGAAGAAGGATATTATTCTGAAGACTCTGAGGAAAAAATTAATCGAATTACAAAAGATATGAACAATCTGGAGGTTAATAGACTTTATGATTATAAACCCTTAAGACTGGCTCCTAGGGTAAAAAATTATTATCCTAGACCAACTTATGCAGATTTATGGTTGAAAGAAAATTCTGACATCACCTCTTCATAATTTGATGGAAGAAGTCTAGTGGAATGGAACCTAGATGGATTCTCTGAATATCAAATCATTACCATTTGTCATTTAATAATGATGTATGCAAATGCTTGTAGGGTCCAAGAAAATTCTAAACCAAATATAGTTACTATGATAGTATCTAGCTTCTCGAGACAATTAAGAGGTTGGTGGGATAACTATCTCACTATTCATCAAAAGCATGAGATCATGACTGCTATCAAAAGAGAACCTGATAGAACTTTTTCTTTAGAAAATCTTTTTGATGCGGTAGTTATTTTAATTTTAAATATTTTTTTATCATTTTGTAGAAGACTGTGTAGACATATATGAGAACACTAGGGAATAATTGATAATCTTAAGTGTAAAACTATATCTGATTTTAGATGGTACAAAGATACATATTTTTCTGAACTTTATCAACTTTCTAATCCAAATCAAGAGTTTTGAAAAGAAAATTTCATATCAGGGCTACCTTCTTCATTTGCTAAGAAGGTTAGAAATAGACTAAGAAATGAAGGAGATGGTAGTATCAATTATAAGTAATTAGATATGAGAAAGATAGCTCAAAAGGTACAAATAGTAGGAGCTGAATTATGTAATAATTTAAAGATCAGAGATTAGTTAAAGAAGCAGAAATTACTCAAAAAAAAGAAATTAGATAATTTCTATTACCAATTTGGATTTCAATTAGATCAACCATATGAGAAAAAATCTAAAAAATCAAAAGAATATATAAAAAGGTATTATGATAAAAGATCTTCGAAGAAAGAAAGAGTTCTTCCAAAACATATTCTAAAAAGAGCAAAGTGAAGACTGAATACCCAAAAAGAAAACCTCTGATTTGTTACAAATGTAATCAAGAAGGATATTTAGCAAATCGATGCTATAAAAATATCAGAGAAAAAATTAGAGAAATATTAGGGATAAAACTTTGAAAGATATGAAAGAAAAGTTAAAAGATCTGATCAACAACCTAGATCTAGAATCAGAATCTGAAACCAATAATTCTGAAGAATGCTCTTATTGTGAAGAAACTCTCCATGATCATGACAGTGATAAAACTAATTCAATGCTATCTAATGAAGAACAATTTATAGCTAATATGATCGATTCTCCTAAAAATTCTAAAGACAGACAGAATCAATTGGAGAAATTTTTTACCTTAGTCAAAAGCCAAAAGCCCAAAATCTCCCAAACTCCCATAGAAATTGAAAATCTTTATACTGTGGATGAAGTTTTCCAAAGGCTAAGGCAAATCAAACAAAAAGCTCAGAAACCTAGTATAGATGAGTGAATTAAAGAACAAGTTCTTATAAAAAATAAATTAGCCCTACTTAAAGAAGAGCTGAAAACCATTAAGAAAATTCTTATTGAAAAAACAACCGAAAGAGAAGCTCTATCTGAAATAAATAGAAAATTAAAAGCTCCAATAACTAGTGAAAAAAATACATCTAAAGATTTTTTAGGATCAATTGACAGATATATAAAATAAAAATGGTACTATGAAATTCTTTTCAAATTAAAAGGGGGTTATAGCTTTAAACATAAAGCTTTAATTGACTCTGGAGCTGATGTTAACTATATGAGAGAAGATCTAATTTCTCTCATATATTATGAAAAATCAACTCAAAAATTCAGACGACAAATGAGGGAAACTTGAGTGTACATTATACGATTCCTGAAGTTCATATTTGTATAAAGAAGACTTGTGTCAAAACTTCATTCTTATTAATTAAGACCTTAAAACAAAGAGTTATATTAGAAAATTTCTTTTTAACTCAAATCAAATCCTTCACAGTTATGAATGAAGGTATATCTGCCTTTATAAAAGGTAAAATATTATATTTAAATTCTATTCAGAACCAGAAGAATCTTTTTTAGATCTTTTAAAAAGATCTATGAAAATAAAAATTATAAATGCATTATCTAATAAATTCTCTTTGAATGACAGGAAGAAAGAAGTAGCATTCACTTTGAGAGAAAAGGATTTAAAATTATTATACTCACCTCTTTATTTTAACAGAAATATTATTAAAGGAGAACACCTATCCAGTCTGAATGATTCTAAGAAAGGTAAAATGCTTAACCCTAAAAATCCTCATCCTCCACTCTTTATGAGATATGGTCGAGATTGACAGTGTGACTATCAATTGTATCCTAATTAACTTAATCATACGATTAAGTTATTATCATAGATGGTGAGTTAATTCAAGATTTGATCCATTTAACTCTCTTGGATTCCTTCTTTAGTATCTTCTAGGAGAAGCATGTGAAGATTATCTTCACCATAAGTATCTATTATCATTACAGCAATGAAGAGTAATAAAAATAAATTACTAAAGTTATCTTGCAAGTGTGAAGCAGTAGCACGATGCAAAAGTTGCATTTACTAATGGTTTGTATATGATACAAACTAATTTATCATTGAGGGTTTCAGCTTTAAAATTTTGGATATGAGATACCTCATATAGAAGGTCTCATTTATGTAAAGCGTTGCTGGACCTATAAAGCTGAATTCAGGTGTCTACATACTTTTTGGTACTAATAGATAGTCCATTCATGCTTAGACTGTAGAAACTTATGTAACCTTTTAGCAAGGTTTAGAAACTAGTAGACAATTGTTATATATCTAAATTTATCAAAATTATTATTTCAATTCTTTGTTATTGTAGCATGATTTTGAAATTAATGTAAAGAGTAAAAGTTACTCTTCTTCTGATAAATTTTATGACAATGATTTTATGATAATGATCTCATATTTCTATCACTCAATGATGTTGTTCTTCATATTGATGAGAACAAGAAAAGAATATGTGATGGTCATTGTTGGTGCAAAAATCTGCCTGCGCCGGAGAAGCTGGAGTCGAGGGAGTCACGGTTGCCGCCGGGACCTGCAAAAGAAGTCTAAACCGGAGGTGGGGTTGCTCCGGCAAGACCCTTCGATGCTCAAGTCAGTTCTCTGCCTCAACAAGAATGGAGTGCTCGAACAAAAATTTTTAGCAGAGTTTTGAGATGGTAAATGGAGCTTATAGAGTAACGTATCTGGGGTCCCCCTTTTATAGGCGGAGGGCGCAACAGACTGATAGCGACGTTCATAACTGTCTGGTAGTGGGCCGCCCACAGTCAGGAGGAATTTGTTGCGAGGAGTAGTGGAGTGGGCCCGTGGCCCTCACTGTAGCGCGCCACGTGGAGTCTGCCGCGACATTGAAACGGTTGATGTAGGCCCGAATGGACTCCCCTTCCCTCTGCTTGATATTGATGAGGGACTCCGAACCTTTCCGGGGGTGCCGGCTGCTGACAAAATAGGCCACGAATTGGTGGCTCATCTGATCGAAGGAAAAGATGGTACCCGGCTTTAGCGCCGAGTACCAGTTTCTCACCGCTCCCTTCAAGGTGGAGGGGAAGGCTCGGCACAGAATGGCGTCGGGAGCGCCATGAAGCAGCATCATCGTCCGGAAGGCTTCTAGGTGATCGACCAGGTCCGAAGTCTCGTTGTAGCTTTCGAACTGGGGGAGCTTGAAGTTTGGCGGGATCGGTTCCTACATGATCATTTGAGAAAATGGAGGGTCAGTGCAAATATCCTCACCATAGGCGGGGGGAGCGTGGTGGAGTTCTTCGATCCGTCAGTTCATCTCTTGGAGTCTCCGATCCAAGAAGTCCTCTCGACTCTAGGTCTCGAGGGTTCTCTGGCAGAATGGGGGCAGGGATCTTCCAGGGGTGGAATCATGATCCGATTGAGGGCTCTCCACCCTCGATTCGTCTTCCCAGGGAAGACGGGACGGCTAGTCTAAGTGGCCCGCCCCACCGTCGGATTCTGGTACTCCGGTGACACCTTTCCAGGCACGCCGATGTCTGTGGCTGCTGCTGCTGCTGCATGGCCTGCGCAGCTTCAGTGAGGCCTCTGACTTGCTGCGCTAGCAGGTCAAACTGCTCTGCACCGACCGCCATCGTGGGAGGAGGAGGAGGAGGTTGGGAGACAGGAGGTGAGGTCGGAGCCTGAGATCTGGCCGCGAAGGCCGTGGATCGTCGCGTGGATGCCTTGCGGGGAGGCATCAAGCAAAGACCAAGTGGAGGAAGGAAGAGAGGACGCCGGAAAAGATGCCCGGGGGCGGTCCCGTTGAGCGCTCCTTTAAGAACAAGGGTACCGCGAAGACACAGGGCCCTTCCTCTAGCGCCAATCCTGTTGGTGCAAAAATCTGTCTGCGTCGGAGAAGCTGGAGTCGAGGGAGTTGCGGTCGCCGTCGGGACCTGCAAAAGAAGTCTAAACTGGAGGTGGGGTTGCTCCGGCAAGACCCTCCGACGCTCAAGTCAGTTCTCTGCCTCAACAAGAATGGAGTGCTCGAACGAAAAATTTTTAGCAGAGTTTTGAGATGGTAAATGGAGCTTATAGAGTAACGTATCTAGGGTCCCCCTTTTATAGGCGGAGGGTGCAACAGACTGATAGCGACGTTCATAACCGTCTGGTAGTGGGCCGCCCACAGTCAGGAGGAATTTGTTGCGAGGAGTAGTGGAGTGGACCCGTGGCCCTCACTGTAGCGCGCCACGTGGAGTCTGCCGCAGGGAGTGAGCAGCGTCCGTTGTCGCGACTTGCCAGAGGATGGAAGAATCGCGCAGTATCCGTTACAGGAGGTGGAGCAGGATCGTGGGCATCATAGCGGTCTGCCAGGGAATAGTGGAGCCGCACGGGATCCGTCGCAGGAAGTGGAGCAGGGTCGTGGCCGTCATACGGTCTGTCAGGGAATAATGTAGCTGCATGGAATCCATCGCAGGAAGTGGAGCAGGATCGTGGCTGTTGCTGTGTCGCGCCAGGGAGTGCAGATCCGTCGGCTGAAGTTCGGCTGGAATGTCTGGTGGTTAGTTATCCACTTGAGGGAGCATAAAGTCCGACCCCAGTAAGAGTCCGGACGAGGTCTTTTTCTAGCCGAGGTCGGGGACGAGGCCCGGCTCCCGTAGGAGTCCGGGCGGAGTTCACCTGCAATCAAAGTCGGGAAGAAGTCCGGCTCCCGTAGGAGTTCGGACGGAGCTTACCGGCGGTCGGAGTTGGTGACAGAGCTCGGATCCCGTAGGAGTCCGGGCGAATCTTTCCTTGCAGTCGGAGTTGGGGACGAGGCCCAACTCCTGTAGAAGTCTGGGCAGAGTTCACCTGCAATCAAAGTCGGGGCGAAGTCCAGCTCCAGTAGGAGTCCGGACGGAGCTTACCGGCGGTCGGAGTTGGTGACAGAGCCCGGACTCCTACGGCGGTCGGAGTTGGTGACAGAGCCTGGCTCCCGTAAGAGTCCGGGCGGAGTCCGTCTGCAGTCGGAGTCGGGGATGAGGCCCGGCTCCCGTAGGAGTCCAGGCGGAGTTTATCTGCAATCAAAGTCGGGGCGAAGTCCGGCTCCCATAGGAGTCCGGACGGAGCCTACCAGCGATCGGAGTTGGTGACAGAGCCTGGCTCCCGTAGGAGTCCGGGCGGAGTCCGTCTGCAACCGGAGTCGGGGACGAGGCCGACTCCCGTAGGAGTCCGGGCGGAGTTCACCTGCAATCAAAGTCGAGGCGAAGTCCGATTCCCGTAGGAGTCCGGATGGAGCCTACCAGCGGTCGGAGTTGGTGACAGAGCCCGACTCCCGTAGGAGTCCGGACGGAGTCCGTTTGCAGTCGGAGTCGAGGATGAGGCCCGCTCCCGTAGGAGTCCGAGCGGAGTTCACCTGCAATCAAAGTCGGGGCGAAGTCCGGCTCCCATAGGAGTCCGGACGGAGCCTACCAGTGGTCGGAGTTGGTGACAGAGCCCGGCTCCCGTAGGAGTCCGGGCGGAGCCTTCCTTGCAGTCGGAGTTGGGGACGGAGTTCATCTGCAGCCGGAGTCGGGGACGAGCCCGGGAGGGTCAATCCTGTTGAGAACTTCGGTGAGGGTATTTTATACCCAACACCAGTCCCCCTACTTTCGAGTTTGAATTTCGAATGAAGGAAGTACAGTGAGGTTGGCATAGCCAAAGTTATCCCCTCGAACCCTGTGCAAGACCGCCTCCAGATATTTTGGCATTAAATGTGCGCGTGCTGGGGTCTTTTCGATTCGGGGCGATACGAAAGGACTCTTCGAAATTCCTACTGGTACACTGGCTCAGGTACGGCACAGTAATGGCCTGCCAACCGTCAGTCGCTTTCAGCCACCTACCGTGGTGAGTGGAACACGTGTCGAGCGCAGGCCAGCTCGGGGGGATTCGCGATCATTATGGCGTCGGATCCCAGGGTTTATTTAAACCTGTCCTTCCGCCTTTGGGGCCCTTATTCCGCTTCAGAATTCTAGCGGTATCCGCTCTTTCTTCGAGTGCCCTATTTCTCTTGGCATCTCCTTAGGACATAGGCACCCTTCGAGTCGTCCCTGTCCTCGCCCTCTACATCTCTCAGAGCGATCTAGGTTAGTCCCGGAACCTCCACCTCTCTTTTCGCCATCTTAGGAGCCTTTTCTTTGCCATTTTCTTCTGTCGTATTCCTCCGAGTTAGTCTATTGTGACCTCTTGTCCTTTGCCCCATCTGTCTCCTTCGGGATCTTTAGAGTCTTCATTTGAAGTCATTTGAAATGTCTTCTGGCTCTTCCACTTCCAGCGGCTCGGGAGTCTTCCGCCTCCACCCCCAGGTCCCCCGTTCTGTAGATGAATCCGTACCTGGGGGGGCCTCGCCCGGTTTCACGCTGGGTGCCATTCCCTGTTCCTTGACTCCGGATGAACTCCTGCTGATAAGGGTTCAGTACGGAGTTCCTTCAGAGTATGACCTGGAGCTTCCCGACCTCTCCGACCGGACCAGCACTCCTTCCATCTGGTCGCTTTTGCCTGTATCAGAGGTATTTCGTGACGGCTCTGCTTCCGCTTCGTCCTTTGTTGTCGTCCTCTTTCTGCTTTTTAGATATCTCTTTGGCTTCAGTTGCTCCGAATTCTTTAGGTTTTTGATAGGGTTTCTCTCCCTTTGCCACGTGGTCGAGGTCCAGCTGTCCCTCTCTCTGTTTAGGCATTTTTGTACTTCAAGCACCATCCTTCGGCGAAGGACTGGTGGTATTTCTCCCCTCAGTTCGGCAAGAAGGGGTTGCTGAAAGGTCCCCCTCTTCGATCCACAACTGGAAGGGAAATACCCTTCATCCACTGCCCGACCTTGAGGCTGGGCCTGCCCCCTGGGGCTCTCTGAGGGATTCTATTCGCCGGGCCCCCAGTCTGGGGGAGGACGACCTCCAGGCTGCCCGGAAGCTTCTTGCCTATCCGCTCCTTCCCTTCCCAACCTTCTGAGGGAGCAATTTTTGTTCAACGTCGGCCTGAGCCCCAGATCCTGCGAGTACTTCATCTTTTCCTTTTCTTCTTTTCTTCTGCCTTCTTCTTTTTCTTTCTCTTTCTTCTCTTTCTTCTTCTCTCTCTTTTCTCCTCTTTTCTTCTTTTTTTTTTTTTACCCCATTGTCGATTTCTGACTCTTGATTGATTGATTCAATTTTTTTTTTTTTTTAAGGAATGGACGCCGAAGCAGCGCGGATGCTTGCCAGGGGCCTCAGGGCCCACAAAAGAAAGGGTGTCGCGACCTCCGGATCGGCGAAGAGGGCCAGGACGGAGGAGTCAAGCTTGACCGTGCCCGTCCAGGCGGCTCCAGCGATTGACATTCCCTCGGACGCTGAGCCAACGACCCCCGGACCTCTTCGAGGAGTCCGCCGACTGGGGCCCCCGTTTCGGGGGTCCACTCCACGGAGGCGCCCGTTCACGAGAGGGGGAAGAGAAGGAAGTCGGTGGCCCGTAGGGTGAGTAGCCGCCGACCACCGCTGACGAGTCCCTCAGTTCCGAAGAGGGGCTGGAGAATCCCTTCAATGACAGGGGACTTGATCAGGCGGTTGATTGAGGGCTGCATTCTGCCGAAGTCATTGAGAGGATCGACCATGCCGATCCTGAGCAGCGGGTCTGGGACTCTTTAGGGTCCTTCCTTGAGGTAACAAATCTTCATTATCCGGCCATTCGACCCTTGTTCTGATCCCCTAGCCGTCCTTACAGATTGGGCACCAGCTCCTCCCAATATCGAGGCGACGAACGTGTGAGGAGGGACATCGTCCAGGTGGAGGAGCACTGTCCGGCCGAGATCGCTCACCTCAAAAAAAAGACGGGCCGAAGTAGTCGCCCCTCCAAGAGGCCTTGAAAGAGAGAAACAAGCCGGGAGGAGGAAAAGCGGACCTTGGTGGAGACGGCGAGGAAGGCGGGAGGCCGAGGTCGCCAATTTAATTGATCAGACTCCAGTCTGGTCTCGGAGGCCAGGGCTCTTGCAGTAGAGGAGTTTCAAGGCCTCCACCAAGATGAGGGACCTGAACGTCCAATTCGGCAGGAGGCGTTCATTAAGGGCTTGAGCTCTGCCAGGAGAGGGTGGCCAGAAAATTTTCGGAGCTCGACCTAACTTCCTGGGTGAGGAGTCTGAAGATGAGGCCGGTCTCTCTCCGCCATCACCGCTGCAGCAGCCCCCCTCCCGAATGCCGACTCTCCAACTCCTGCCCCTGAGGTCTGAGACCTCCGACCTTGTAGTTTTATTTTCCGTAATTTTTCCTTTCCTTCTTGTCTTCAAAAATCATCCAATCAATAAAGTTGAATTTCTTATCGTGGGTGGCTTCTTCTCCTTTTCTTCTTTCTGCTTTTCTTTCCTGTGATGAGACGTGTCTTGATATTTTGTCTCCCAATGGCAGTGCCCTGCCGAAGCACTTCCCTGCCCTGGGGATCCCGCTGAAGTCGACGATTCAGGGCTGAAGAAGGAGGTTCTTCAGTTGACAAAGAGGTCAAAGAAGATGGAAGGCAAGCTTCGCAGATTGAGGAGGGCCATTCTGAAGCCACCGCAGAGGCCATCCGCTTTCGGAATCTCCACGTGAAGGGGTCATGGAGTATAGCAGGAGGAAGGCGGACTTCACGAAGGAGCTTGAGGAATGCAAGAAGAGCGCCAGCGATCGAATTTGGGCTCAAGCTGCCAAGATCAGCCTCTCAGGGTGGAACTGTCTGCTGCGAAGGAGAAGATCGGCCAGCTGGAAGGGAGTTCATCCCGGCTCTTGGCCCGGGCCGACGGCGACCGGGATGGTCGAAGAAGGTCTCCGTCCTTCAGCAGCAGCTTCAAGGACATCAAGTGAGCCACGACTGCATCGGGCCGGTGGCGCAGGCAGGTGGATGATATAAAGAGAGACTCAGGCGGCGACTGACGAAGTTGCCCGCCTTCGAAGGCGGCTGGTTGAGAGGGCCCAGCTTACTTCCGCTCGGGATTCTGATGAACTCCAGTCCTTAAGAGGAACGTCGAAGGGATTTCTGTCGCCCTCGAGGAAAAGACAGCTGAGCCGCAACAACTGAAGATCCAACTAGCATATAGAGCAGGGCCGTCACGGATGTGGAGGCGAATCTGAGGTCCTGAGAAAGAGGCATCGAGAGGCGGAGGCCGAAAGCCAGCGACTTCGTCGGGCGCTCCAGGACGCGCTACTGAAAAGGGAGAGCTAGAAGAAGAAGTTGAGAATCTGAGGAGTCCTGGATAGAGGGTGGAGTAGGTAATTCTAGATCGGAAGGAGCAGAGCTTCCCTAGGGCTCTTCTGGCCTTCCGTCTTTTCATGTATACATTTTTCTTTTGTTGTTTGTCTCGCTTTTGTCGCTTTGTTTTTCTTCCTTTGGCCTTCTGGGCTTCGTGGTGTATATTTCGCAATGGAATGAAAAAAAGGGGATTTTGTGTTACCTCATCTGCATATCGTATTAAATTATCATCCGTCGGACTTCTCTTGTCGTTCGACTTATCCGACGTTGGCGCGCTTGGAGGTGTCCCGTCGCCGATGCGCTGGTTTGCTTTCCTAGGTGGTCCGAACTCCACAGTACTTCGGAGGTACCGCACGGTGGTCTCCTCGTGACAGTCTTTGGCGTAGTTTGTCCTCCATCTATTTCCGTCATAGTTTCGTCACTCTTCCTTTTTAATTTTCCTCCTCTTTTCAGAGTGAGGACCTCCCCCTACTTTTTGTGGGGTTGCGTAGAAGCGTGGAGGTGCTGCTGAGGGGCCTTTCCCCTTCACTCGATCTTGTTGGGCGGTCGGGCTTCGTCATCGTCAGGACGAGGTTCTCCTCCTGTTCCCACGGGGATGCGGGGGGCACATAAGGACATCACAAGGGTCTCTCCCCCCACCCGGTCTAAGAATCGGACCTTCGACTTTGCTCATGTCAGGACGAGGTCTCCTCCTATTCCCGACATGGCGGGGGGCACATCAAGGGCGTTGTAGGCTCTCCCCCATCCGTCTAAAGAACCGGGCTTTGACTTTGCTCATGTCAGGATGAGGTTCTCCTCCTGTTCCTGACATGGCCATGGGGGTACATCAGGGCGTTGTAAGGCCTCTCCCCCATCCGATCTAAAAGAACTGGCTTTGACTTTGCTCATGTCAGGACGAGGTTCTCCTCCTGTTCCTGACATGGCTGTGGGGGCACATCAGGGCGTTGTAAGGCCTCTCCCCCCATCCGGTCTAAAGAACGGGACCTTTGACTTTGCTCATGTCAGGACGAGGTTCTCCTCCTGTTCCTGACATGGCTGTGGGGGCACATTAGGGCGTTGTAAGGCCTCTCCCCCAATCCGATCTCAAGATAATCGACTTTCATTTTAGTTATGTTAGGATGAGGTTCTCCTCCTGTTCCTAACATAACCTTGTTTTAATTGTTTGAAGGGGTTATCCCAGTCGTAACAAATCCATTTCAAATGGGAGGAGCATGCAAGTCGAAAGGAATTTAGATTCAGGGCAAAGTCGTAAGCGATACATTTACAGGTTTTCGAGTTCCATGGTCGTGGAAGGTCTGCTCCTCCTTGAGGCCCTCCGACGATGGAGTCGATGGTCCCAATTGGAGGCCGATCTCCGGGCTGCTCCTCCCTCCTTGGCGGTTCAGGTTGCGGCAGGGCCCTTGGCCGATCTTCTCTACCCTCAGGCCGGCGTCGGATGAATCTGTCGAGTCGACCTCGCCGGATGAGCTCCTCGATCTCGTCTCGGAGCTGGATGCATTCCTCCGTGTCGTGGCGTGGTCATGGTGGTAGAGACAGAACTTGTTGGGGTTGCGCTTCCCGGGGTGTGTGCGCATCCTCTCTGCCTAGGGAGCTGCTCCCTGACCTCCATCAACACCTGGGCCTTCGAAGCATTGAGGGGGTGTAGTTGCGGAATCTTCCTGGTGGAGAACCCCGTCGAACCCCGTGGTTCAGACTTCTCTGCCTGCGAACCCGAGGCGGAGTATGGGCACGCTTGTGCCCAGGAGGGGACCGAGAATTCGGCCGAGCTTCCTCGACCTTTTTTCGACTGCGGGCTTACTCAAGTCTCCCGCCTGCCGCTCTCTCGCGGTCTCCTCATCCTTCATTTTGAAGGCCTCTTCCGCTCGGGCGTACCCTTCAGCCCGAGCCAACAAATCGCAAAATCCCTGGGGTACTTCTTTTCTAGGGAGAACAAAAGGTCATTCTTCTGAAGACCGTCCTTCAGAGCGGCCATTACGACTGATTGATCTAAATTTCGGACCTCCAGTGCCGCGACATTGAAACGGTTGATGTAGGCCCGAATGGACTCCCCTTCCCTCTGCTTGATATTGATGAGGGACTCCGAACCTTTCCAGGGGTCCGGCTGCTGACAAAATGGGTCATGAATTGGTGGCTCATCTGATTGAAGGAAAAGATGGTACCCGGCTTTAGTGTCGAGTACCAGTTTCTCGCCGCTCCCTTCAAGGTGGAGGGGAAGGCTCGGCACAGAATGGCGTCGGGAGCACTATGAAGCAGCATCATCGTCCGGAAGGCTTCTAGGTGATCGATCGGGTCTGAAGTCTCATTGTAGCTTTCGAACTGGGGGAGCTTGAAGTTTGGCGGGATCGGTTCCTACATGATCATTTGAGAAAATGGAGGGTCAGTGCAAATATCCTCACCATAGGCGGGGAGAGCGTGGTGGAGTTCTTCGATCCGTCGGTTCATCTCTTGGAGTCTCCGATCCAAGAAGTCCTCTCGACTCTGGGTCTTGAGGGTTCTCTGGCAGAATGGGGGCAGAGATCTTCCAAGGGTGGAATCATGATCCGATTGAGGGCTCTCCACCCTCGATTCATCTTCCCAGGGAAGACGGGACGGCTGGTCCAAGTGGCCCGCCCCACCGCCGGATTTTGGTACTCCGGTGACACCTTTTCAGGCGCGCCGATGTCTGTGGCTGCTGCTGCTGCTGCATGGCCTGCACAGCTTCAGTGAGGCCTCTGACTTGCTGCGCTAGCAGGTCAAACTGCTCCGCACCGACCGCTGTCGTGGGAGGAGGAGGAGGAGGTTGGGAGACAGGAGGTGAGGCCGGAGCCTGAGATCTGGCCGCGAAGGCCGTGGATCATTGCGTGGATGCCTTGCAGGGAGGCATCAAGCAAAGACCAAGTGGAGGAAGGAGGAGAGGACGCCGAAAAAGATGCCCAGGGGCGGTCCCGTTGAGCGCTCCTTTAAGAACAAGGGTACCGCGAAGACACAGGGGCCCTTCCTCTAGCGCCAATCCTGTTGGTGCAAAAATCTGCCTGCACCGGAGAAGCTGGAGTCGAGGGAGTCGCGGTCGCCGTCGGGACCTGCAAAAGAAGTCTAAACTGGAGGTGGGGTTGCTCCGGCAAGACCCTCCGACGCTCAAGTCAGTTCTCTGCCTCAACAAGAATGGAGTGCTCGAACGAAAAATTTTTAGCAGAGTTTTGAGATGGTAAATGGAGCTTATAGAGTAACGTATCTAGGGTCCCCCTTTTATAGGCGGAGGGTGCAACAGACTGATAGCGACGTTCATAACTGTCTGGTAGTGGGCCGCCCACAGTCAGGAGGAATTTGTTGGGAGGAGTAGTGGAGTGGACCCGTGGCCCTCACTGTAGCGCGCCACGTGGAGTCTGCCGCAGGGAGTGGAGCGGCGTCCGTTGTCGCGACTTGCCAGAGGATGGAAGAATCGCGCAGTATCCGTTACAGGAGGTGGAGCAGGATCGTGGGCATCATAGCGGTCTGCCAGGGAATAGTGGAGCCGCATGGGATCCGTCGCAGGAAGTGGAGCAGGGTCGTGGCCGTCATAGCGGTCTGTCAGGGAATAATGTAGCTGTGCGGAATCCATCGCAGGAAGTGGAGCAGGATCGTGGCTGTTGCTGTGTCATGCCAGGGAGTGCAGATCCATCGGTTGAAGTTCAGCTGGAATGTCTGGTGGTTAGTTATCCACTTGAGAGGAGCCTAAAGTCCGACCCCAGTAAGAGTCTGAACGAGGTCTTCCTCTAACCGAGGTCGGGGACGAGGCCCGGCTCCCATAGGAGTCCGGGTGGAGTTCACCTGCAATCAAAGTCGGGGCAAAGTCCGGCTCCCGTAGGAGTCCGGACGGAGCTTACCGGCGGTCGGAGTTGGTGACAGAGCTCGGCTCCCGTAGGAGTCCGGGCGGAGCCTTCCTTGCAGTCGGAGTTGGGGACGAGGCCCGGCTCCCGTAGGAGTCCGGGCGGAGTTCACCTGCAATCAAAGTCGGGGCGAAGTTCGGCTCCCATAGGAGTCCGGACGGAGCTTACCGCGGTTGGAGTTGGTGACAGAGCCCGACTCCCGTAGGAGTCCGGGCGGAGTTCGTCTGCAGTCGGAGTCGGGGACGAGGCCCAGCTCCCGTAGGAGTCCGGGCGGAGTTTATTTGCAATCAAAGTCGGGGCGAAGTCCGGCTCCCGTAGGAGTCCGGACGGAGCCTACCAGCGGTCGGAGTTGGTGATAGTGCTCGGCTCCCGTAGGAGTCCGGGCGGAGTCCGTCTGCAGCCGGAGTCGGGGACGAGGCCCGGCTCCCGTAGGAGTCCGGGAGGAGTTCACCTGCAATCAAAGTCGGGGCGAAGTCCGACTCCCGTAGGAGTCCTGACGGAGCCTACCAGCGGTCAGAGTTGGTGACAGAACCCGGCTCCCGTAGGAGTCCGGGCGGAGTCCGTCTGCAGCCGGAGTCAGGGACGAGGCCCGACTCCCGTAGGAGTCCGGGTGGACTTCACCTGCAATCAAAGTCGGGGCGAAGTCCGGCTCCCGTAGGAGTCCGGACGGAGCCTACCAGCGGTCGGAGTTGATGACAGAGCCCGGCTCTCGTAGGAGTCCGGGCGGAGCCTTCCTTGCAGTCGGAGTTAGGGACGAAGTTCGTCTGCAGCCGGGGTCAGGGACGAGCTCGGGAGGGTCAATTCTGTTGAGAACTTCGACTGAGGATATTTTATACCCAACATCATATATCTCTAGCACTACCAACTTAGCTATTTTTGTAAGTCAAAGATAAACAAGTAATACAAAGAAGATTTCTTTGTTCTGTATGATTTTGAATCATATATAACTTGTAAATATTATCTCATGGGTAAAATGATCAAGATCTTATTTACTGGATATGGAAAAAGATGTGAGTGAATTATTAGGCCTTGTACATATGGATGTTCAAAGGCTAATAATATCTCGATCCAGAGATGGACACTCCATATGTGATATGGTATATTCCTTTGTATGCTTCACAAATCTTGTTATCTTATTCTGGGGATATGCCCTAGAAATTACTATATATTTTTTGAATTAGATACCATCAAAATCTGTTACTAGCACTCTATATGAGATATGAAAAAGAAAAAGAGGCAGATTGCCCAGCTTTGTGAAAAGAGTTGATATACATAAGTTTTATACTAGAACAATTTTATATAAGTTTATAGGTTATCCTAAAGAGTAGTATGTGATATTACTTCTACCATCCTACTGAATAAAAGGTGTTTTATCAGTAGGTATGTCACTTTTTTGAAAAAAAAAAATTAAGAAGGGGACAATGGGAGGATAATTAAACTTGAGAAGTTCAAGACCTATGAACTATCCTATCATAACCTGTAGAGTATCCACAAGTTAATCCTTAACTAGATGTGTCTATTGATGAGGCACAACCATGACACACACCTACTCACCAAAAATCAAATCTGACTGTGTAATGTACCACTCAAAATATGGGTTTGTCATTGAGAATGACACCATACATCATTGAGAATGATATTTTTTTTGACCTATTTAGAAAGTTGTCATAAGTAGAGAATCTGATAGATGGCTTGAAATCATGATATCTGAAATAAACTCCCTGTACATCAACCAAGTATGGACTATGGTTAAAGCACCTATGGGTATGACCCAATAGATTGCTATCAAGAATGTTAATTCAGATTTTTACTTGTTATTGCCACACACCATCTATAGACTTTGTCTCTAGTGGAAGGGCAAATCTATTTATAGATTAAAGTAGGCATTGAGGAGATTGTACTTCTATTTTTAATGAGATAGTCAAAATATTTGACTTTATCAAAATATGGATGAACCAAGTGTGTGCAAGAAGATAAGTGGGAGTCCCACTAACTTCTTGATTATGTATGTATATGACATACAGCATATTGAAAAAGTAGTCCTAATATTACACTCAGTCAATGACATGCTAATCACAAAAATTTTTATGGAAAAGACTTCGGTATAGCATCCAATATACTTGACATCTATGGTGATAGATCTAAGTGGATGCTAGGCTTGTCCCAATCTAAGTACATAGATTTTATGTTGAAGGGGTTCAATATGAATGGGTATAAAAGTGTTTACTTACCCATATATTCAATGTACTAAGCCTGATGTGGTTTATGTCTCATGCACAATCATTGATTTTCGGTAGATCTATGATAGGATCTTTCAAAAATTATGAAAAATATTCTCAAAGTACTTCAGAAGTACTAGAAGAGCAGTGAATTGAAAAAGTTTCAAACAGCAAACTATGTTTGACTCAGTTAATTGCTCTTAGTAAAGATTGCTAAGGAAAGTCGCCTGATGAAAGGGTTCATCATGGAGTTGGGTATGGTCACACTAGAAACCCATGTACATCCTATGGAACTTTTATCTCATTCATGATTTGATCATGAAATGAGTTCATACTAAGAACAGCATAATGGACTAATTCACTAAGCCTTAACACAGCAGCAGTGTTTTCTTCACCTTGATTGCATGGGCATCAGGTTCAAGGATGATTGACTTTAGTGCAAGTGGGTGATTAAAAGAATAGTGCCCTACAAGTCAATCGCATGTGTGATGCGATGGAACTTTTCTATGATATCTTCCTACTCATTTGCATGACATTAGCTATTTTATTCATGAGATATTATGTTTTATCATTTGTTGCATCATATTTTTATAAGTATGGTAAACTCCATAGATTAGATTTTAGGGCCATAATGAGATCATATCAGTGAGATCAAAAATCTTGAGAGGCTCAATCTAAAATGTTCTCAGTCATTGGATCATCGAGTTGGGATCGATGATACCGATAAGATTGGTACATCCTATGTATGCTTGATGGAGAGGATGATTGATCTTACAATCACTGGTGTGGTGACACTAATACAAAGATGTAGATGCTCATTAGAGAATGAGTTCATTGAATTGATCCATAGGAAGAACATCTGATAGAGCCTTACAGCATGTCGACAGATAGTTCTCCAGTGGGAGTGGTGCAAGTGATCCTTTGATCTAAAATCACCATGGTATCTTATGTTTATGGATCTTTATTTTGGTTTATTCTTTAGCATGCCACTTTGAGATGTGTGTGGGATATTCTGGGTATGGTGAAGTATGCATGAAGGTTGTGAGTGGTCAACAAGGAATCGATCACTCCTTGTAGGAGGAGAGAACATCTTGTGTGATCTCATAGGATGATAACTTTGAAAGTCTCTGGTCAGAGCAGGGATGAACAGTAGAAAAAAATTTTACTGATTCATCAATCGAATTATCATCATCAGATCAAGATATATATGAATAGATATTTGAGCTTGACATATTTCCATGCCCATGGTCTATTTGGGATGTTGTGTGATTGAAGGATTAAATTGCACGGTAACTCACCATGGGAGGATAATTTTGATATTTTTATCAAATTTTAAATATTTCAGGTAGTCATGACATGTTGCTAGATGTCAATCTTGACTTGTGGACTCATCAGAATTAAAAGAGTTTAATTAAAAAATTAATTAGAAAGAGTCTTAATTGATTGAGACTCTTGAGCTGACCTAATCTGATCGGATTAGGGTTACGTCAAGAGTCGGATCCATTGCTGGCTAGATTTAGAACCTAATGGATCACACACAATAGAAATTTGGTCTTGATCTAATCTATTTAGATTTATTATAAATCTTACGGGTTAATTAAATTGCTAGCACATGAATTAACCCAAATTCCCATTTGGCTCAGTACAAAGGTGTTTGTGCTAACCCTTGACTTGTTGTCTTGATCTAATGTAATTCACTTTGAACCATCAAATAAATAGATGGCTTACTTGATTTTTATGGAAGTATTCCATAAGAAATCATCTTCCTCCACACCAAACCCCACACCAAATTAATGGCACGCCACATTTATTGTTAGGCATTAAGAGGAGTCCTTCTCATTCACTCCTCTTAAATTTCTTACCATATTCCACTCATTCCTTTGGTTTTTGCACCATCAGATGGCATCTTGGAATATGTGGGTACAGAAGAGAAGGAAGAGTCCTTCTCTAGGAAGGAACTTGAATGCCAAAATAAATGGGATGCCCTTTCCTTTTGTGCATTGAATATGGAAGAGTCCTTATTGTTTTGGACTCTCGATCTCATGCCATTCCCTTGTCCCACATGCTATCAAATGGCGTCTTGATTTTTGTACGTAGAGGAGGAGTCCTTCTGCTTGTAAATCACCTCTTATTCCATGCCTTGCTCTTTGGTTTTAGCATTGAATTTGATTCAACGTGTAAGTATTAAGGGATGCCAAGAGTTGGCATCCCATAGAGGCACCCCTTCTTTCCTATTTAAAGGGAGCATCTCTTATGTGATAAACATGGCATTTTCTCTGGTGGATAGATGTGGAAATGAAGAGGGAAAGAATAGAACAAATCTAAAAAAAGACAAGGAAAAAGGGAGAGAGAAAAATAGAAAGGATGAGAAGAGGAAAATAGAAAGTATGTGATGCTTGTCCTAAAATCAAATTGTTCAAGTGTTGACCATCAAATCTGATTTTTATGTGATGAGTTTTTTTATGAGGAAAGGTTCCTAGTGAGATCCCAGTGGAGGATTCGAAGGCATACAAATAGTGGTGCAATCCGTTCTTGCGAAGAACGATCGGCAACGAACTTGCGAAGATGGCTACAGTACTACGTCAAATTGGGAAGGGTCTTGATCAGTCCCGTGTGGATCACCATTGGAAAATTTCTACTTTGGAGTCTTATGGAGATCACTCGATTACCAAATCCTCATCTTCATATTGGTATATGACTTCTGACCTCTCGTTGATATACATGCTTATGTTGTTTGATTGTAATCATCGAGGAGTTTCTAGGGTTTTGTGTTCCAATAGTCCTATTTAATTGTTAAACATGTTTTCAATAGTTGAATACATATAAAAATTTTTGAAATATATATTCCTCTACGTCATCAGAACCCAACAATCCCATAAGTTTTATTCTATCTAGTAGTGAGATATATTGTGATCTCCATCACAATATCATCGAAACTCTTTTCGATGGATTGAAATTCCATCTCTACCCTTCGAGGGTCATCGATCACCAAGTTGACATCCGATGAGTCTCACAATCTACTAATGACACCTAACAGTATGTAGTGGCTATCCAGTAGAATGAAAGTATGAATCCCTAGGTATAGTTATCGTATGATTTAGTCCTTCTATCATGAGTCCCGACTTGACGAAGGTCATGAAAAACTCGTCAGACCCCATCATCAGTCATATGCTAGATTGGCTTGATCTGTGTTCATTTGTGATTCCTGTGAAATTTTTTTTTCAGTATTCACACTTGCTTTGGTCAAAGACTTTTTGAACTCAGTTTCATGAATCGTATAGAACTTCTTCTTTTCTATCAAGGTCGGTAGATTCCATCTAGGTGCATCCTTCTCAAAACAACAAACCTGAACCTACTGAAGCCAACATACATAGAAAGGATCCGAATGGCTAGGGACCAAGGGAATATGCAATCAAACTTAGTAGTCTCATGTGAATAGCCAATAACACTTAGATCAAAGAATCACTCACATCACTGTAGCATCGAGAAGACCACTCATGAGTGAGTAGACATCCATGCGGCTTCTCGTGATGGTCATGCTCAGTGCAAGTTGTTCTCTAACAACCACCCACACCCTCACCCCAATATCCCTACACTGTAGACCCGAGACTCATCTACCCATAAGGGAGATAAATAGTGCATCAATCTTAAATGGATTGATCACTGTCCTCCATGACGATCCTTTGATTGGGAGTATTTAGAAATTAGTCACTAATTAATGTATGTCTCAAATTCTCAACATATTGAGAATATACAAAAATTATCTTTGTTAACTTTTAGAACAAATCATAGACATATAAATATGATTGAAATGAAAAAATTTTTTATTGATAATAAAAAATTACAAGTACAAGTTTAAGCCCTGGAATTACAAAATGCGTCAGCCAACAATCAGCTCAAGGTACAAATCTAACAAATTCCTACTTGACCTAAAGCCAATTGGCCATATAACTGTGACCCATCTTTCAAGATGAGCTTCGATCTTCTATTGGCTGAGAGGCTTGGTCAGCAGGTCCGTCACATTTAGCGCGGAGTCGACTCTCTGCACCTTGATGAATTTCTTCTCGAGGTATTCACGTATAATGTGAAACTACCACTCTATATGCTTGGACTTCTGGTGAGACTTAGGCTCCTTAGTGAGAGCTATGGTGCCATTGTTGTCACAGTGCAATGCAATGGCATCTAATGGCATCACACCCAGCTCTACAATAAACTTCTTGAACCAAAAGACTTCCTTAGTAGCTTCAGAGGCGGTGATATACTCGACTTCTATGGTCGTATATGCAATGATCGACTGCTTGAAATTCTTCCAGCTAATCATACCACCATTACACAAGAAGATATATTCTAACGTAGACTTTCTATCATCGATATCAGTCATGAAGTCTGAATCGATGTATCTCTCAACTTTGAGCTCTGATCCTCCACCAAAGACCAACAACAAATTTTTAGTCCTTCTCAAGTACTTATGGTTGTTTTAACAGCAATTCAGTATTCTTCACCTAGATTCACCTAATATCTACTTGTGACACTCACAACATGAAATACATGAGCCTTCCTATTGCTGAAGCATAAGAGATCTTGCTCATGCATCAGATCTCCTTAGGTGTGTCAGGATACATCTTCTTGGAGAGATGAATGCCATGTCTAAGGGACAAAAAATTCTCTTGGAGTTTTCTATGCTGAATCTCTTCAGCACTTTTTCTATATACATTCACTATGCGAGTTCTATCATTCTCTTAGATCTATCCCTATAGACCTTTATACCAAGAATGTAGGAGGCTTCTCCTAGGTCTTTCATGGCAAACTCTTTTGACTACCAAATTTTGATCGATGTCAGCATGGAAATATCATTCCCAATCAGGAGGATGTCTTCCATGTACAATACGAAGAATGTGACAGTACTCCCACTGATCTTTTTGTACACACATAGCTCCTCTTCATTTTTGATGAAATCAAACATTTTGATCACATCATTAAAGTGAGTGTTCCAACTTTGAGATGCTTGTTTGAGTCCTTATATAGATCTTTACAGCTTGCAGACCTTGTGATCACTATCACTGGATGTGAAATCCAAAGACTGCTCTATATAAATATCTTCCTCAAGATATCCATTTAGGAAGGTAGTTTTCACATCCATCTGTCAAATTTTATAATCATGAAAGGCTGCTATGGCAAGCAGAGTACGGATGGATTTCAGCATGACCAGGGATGAAAAGTTTTCATGATAGTCAATGTCTTCACATTGACTATAACCTTTCGCAACTAACCTTGCCTTATAGATCTTTACCTTACCATCCGACTCAATTTTTCTTTTATAAATTTATTTACATCCAATAGATACAATACCTTCATGTGGATCTACTGAGGACCAAACCTAGTTGGAATGCATGGAATCAATTCTGACTTCATCGCTTCCATCCATTTCTCAAAATCAATATCTAACATTGCCTCATCGTAGATTTTGGGATCCTTCCTAATGTCCCAACCTCCTATAAGGAATGTTTCCTTTAAATCTTTTGTAAGAATACCTAAGTACTTTTTAGGAGGATGGGAGACCCTAGATCTATGAGGTAGAGGAGGTATCACATCTACTGACTCATTATTGGGTTCAGGTTTTTGGATTCGATGCTCTTTAGAGATTTTTTCTTCAAACTCAATCTTCCTCTCACTACCTCCATCTTGGATAAACTCTTTTTCTAAGAAGATGGTATGATGGCTCACAATCACATTGTGATTCTCAAAAAGATAGAAAAAATATCCCATGGTTTTCTTAAGATATCCTATAAAGCGAGCCCTAAAGGACCTAGCCTCTAACTTGTTCGCTTGCTGTCGCTTGGCATGGGCTAGACATCCCTAAATCTTAAGGTACCCAAGATTTGGCTTCTTACCATGCCATAACTCATATGGTGTAGGAACAGATTTAGAGAGAATTTGATTCAAAAGATGAATCATAGAAAATAATGCATACCCCCAGAGAAAGTCAGAAAAGTTTGTGAAGCTCATCATGGATCGGACCATATCTAATAGTGTTCGATTTCTCCTTTCGGATACCCCATTGAGCTGAGGCATCCCTGAAGGTATCCACTATGAGACTATGGCATTATCCTTATGATAGGTCCAAAATTTCACATTGAGGTGTTCTCCTTCTCGATCTGATCGAAGAATCTTTATAGGTTTTTCAATCTATTTTTCTACTTCATGTCTGAATTCTATGAACTTTTCAAAGGCTTCAGACTTTTAGTGCATCAGATACACAAACCCATATCGTGAATAATCATTGGTAAAAGTTATGAAGTAGACATAGCTACCCCTAGCTTGTACATTGAATGGACCACACATGTCAGTGCATACCAGGGCTAATATTTTAGTGGTCCTTTCTCCTTGTCCCATAAAAGGTGGCTTGACTATTTTTTCTTGAAGATACGATTCACAAATCAAATGAGACTTGAAAGTCAATGGTCTGAGAAGACCATCTTTCTCCAGTTTGTTGAGTCTGTCCTCTCTAATATGGCCTAGCCTAAGGTACCACAAATATTTTTGGCTAATCCTATCTCTAAGTCTCTTAGACCTTATGGCATTCATAATTTGCTCGTTAATATTTACACTCACATCCATATGCAAATAATAAAGACTGTCAATCAAGAAAATACGAGCAACAATTTTATTTTTGAAATAAATCGAACACATATCTTCATTGAAATGAAACTTATAATTATCTTGTACTAGCATAGATATGGAAAATAAATTTTTACTGACTACAATATAATAACAGTCTTTAAGAAGTAAACTAACTCCTAATGATAATCGCTGTTGGGATTCACAGGAATTTCATGCATGCATTTCAAAAATTTTACAGCGAAAGAATATTAGATTAAACTATTTAATCTATAAATACATACATAAGATCCGATCTTAAAATACTTATAAATAGATCTATGACATGAATTTATATGCATAAAATTTGAATTTAAAATAATAACAAGCATGTGAACCAAAAATCAGCATTTAGCAATAGATCTAATCCACTACTTTTAAGATTTCAATCTCAATACCTGAGCATGGATAGTCAAACTTCATAATCAAAAATATGGATCTGAAAGTCTTCTATGGTTGCTTGCAGCTGCACAAGCATCCGGCCTCTACAGATGGTCCACATGAAGCCCTCAGACCAATCAGACCTCCATGGGAATGCTAGCTCATGCAGTCGGCTTCTGATGGCAGATCTGATTTGATCTCCTTCTTTAATTACCTCAGACTTTTTCGATATCAAAGATAGATCAAAGAAGGATGCTGTTTGGTGGAGGTAAAATAGATAAAGTCACTCTTCTCTTTGATTTTCTCTCACCTAGAAATCCTAGAATAATTCTAGGTCTCTCACTAAAGAGGAGATAGATCTCCTCCTTTGTTAATTCCAAAGAAGATAGAAGCCCACCCGAACCTCATACCCCAAAAAAGGTATTTAGCCCCTCTTTCTCTCTGGTATCTCATGGTAAAAATTAGAGAGTGGTTGGTGCACAAAAATATAGATATTTTATGGTTATCGCATAAATGAGATTAGATATGATAAGAGCTGGAGTTTGTTGCAATTCAAACCATTTTAAATTTTAATTTAATTTTAATTTTTTCTCACCCTTATCTGACTTAAAGAGGGACCTACTAGAAGATTTTGGGCATGAAAAATAATCAAGAACACTTTCTTTTTGTCACACATAATAGGCACCTTCACAAGGAGCCAATGTGTGGAAGGATAGGGATAGGATTTTAGGTTTAAATTCAAACCTTTTGAATTTAATTTAAAACCAAGCTTATCCTATCACTAATGGGTGATAAAAAAGGGATTTTGGCATAGATTATTCAAGACACAAACCAATTTGTGTGATGAAAGAAAGGGTAGAGAGAAGGGAAGGCGCAAGAGAGAGAGTTCCATTCATCTGCGACTCTAGGATTTAACCAATTGAATTTCTTTCAAACCCAATCCAATTAGACCCAAATAAAATATGATGAACCTAATCTAATTAGGCTCAATTAATCTCATTTAAATTTGATCAAATTAATAAATTAATTGAGCCATAGATCTGATCAAATCAGGATCAATTTTTTCTTACCGATTAGGTCATCTTATAACCTAATCAAACCTGATCTGATTGAATCCAATTCAATCAAACTTGATCTAGACTTTAATGCTCAATCAAATTGAGATAATTAATGATCTAATCACTAATTAATCCTCTATTAATGATGAAATTTTAATCCAATGGGTCTCTTCACCAGAGTCCCTATCCAGTGGGAGATGGGGACTCTTCAGTAGAGTCCCTATCTAGTGAGACTCTTCAGATTAGCCATCTGATTGGAGAGAAATTTCTAATGTGTGTGACCTCATAGATTCAAACCTAAGCTGGTAGCACAAGAATAGATTTTTGTACCAATCGAAGTAACCATCTAACAATAGTATTTGATATTCGGATAGGCCGAATGTATGCAAAGCAACACTTAAGAACCTACTTGGATACAGTTACCGTATAATTCATCCCTTTGACCCTTGATACTAAGATGACTTAGAGTTTAAACTATTAACTCTTAATAGTACATCCATTATGTGTCTCAACCTAATAAATCCTATGACTCCTCACAAGGACTGCCCTGGCCAAGGTCTTACTAAATTGAAATATAAAGTATTCTCTTCAATCTCTTGGAGTGGTCAATTCTATCTTGACTCACACACCTACTTCATAAGTACTTGACTATATCCAGAAATCTTTCAATCCTGAATTAAAAATTTAGATAGTTTGGTATCAAAGCACAGTGAGTTGCTTGCAAGTCATCATGGTGATCTCAGGTAAGAGGGACACTTATACCCATATCCCTTCGGAGTGATTCTTGATAGCAGAGTACTCCAAAATTGGTCACATTTAGTGAAATATACTCCTACATTTCACTTGCATGTCATACCAGCATCTCCATGCTTACTTGGTTAAGAAGACAACCAATTTATATGGTACACAATGATCTACACTTGATATGTCTATCGTCCTAGTAATAGCATATCATTTGGTCGCGAACTCATTTAAGGACTAAATGACAAATCCACTTTTATCAATTTAAAATAGTCCTAAGGATTTTCATCATAACACAGAAGTTCGATATAGAAGATGTACAAACTTATGTTAAAAATTATTAAATAAATATTTTATTAATTAATTCATATATAATTATATCAGTTAGCACAACCGTCAACAAGCTGACGATTAGCTTTGGGATATATTTTTCAACAACTCCCACTTATACTAAAGCCAATTGGTACAGTATCATATACTTAACTTTATTTTGTAATCTTCGAACTTCTTTATCGCAATGGCTTTAGTGAATGGGCTAGTTAAGTTTAAAGGTTGACATCACCTCGATCCACGATCTCTCGGATAAGATGGTAGCGACGTAGAATATGCTTTGTCTATTGATGTGCCTTCGGCTACTTGGCCAGAGCTATGGCTCCAACACTATTACAGAAAAGCAAATCTGGACCATCAATGGAGGATGCCACTCCTAGATCAATCATAAATTTTTTTAGCCATACAGCTTTCTTTGCAGTATTAGATACCGCGATATACTCTGCTTCACATACTGAGTCGATCACAGTGTGCTGCTTAAAATTTTTTCAGCAGACAGCTCCACTATTTAAGATAAAGATATATCCTGACATATTTTTGTTATCATCATGATTTGACTGAAAACTAAATCAGTGTGTCCCACGAGTTTCCAGTCAGATTCTCCATAAACGAGCCACTGGTCCTTAGTATTTCTCAAATACTTAAGGATGGTTTTTGTAACCTTCCAATAATTCTCATTCGGATCTGATTAGTATCTGCTCACTACTCCTAGTGAGTATGCCACATCCGGTCTCGTGCATGTCATGGCATACATTATAGAATCTACTATCAAGACATATGGGATTCTACTATGCGCTCTCTCTTTTGAAGGGTTGTCAGACAATCCTTCTTCGAGAGAGAAATTCAATGGCCTATTGGAAGATAGCCTTTCTTGAAATTCTCCATGCTGAACCGTTTCAGCATGGTATCTATATATGTTGATTAGGAGAGTCTGAGCAGCCTCTTAGATCTATCCTTATAGATCTTCATCCCTAGGATGTAGGCTACTTCTCTCAAATCCTTCATGAAAAATTATGACGACAGCCATACTTTTATTTCCTGTAATGCAGGGATATTATTTCCGATTAAGAAAATATTATCCACATACAAAATAAGAAATACAATTACTAAACCATTAGCCCACTTATATATACAGAGTTTCTCTCCATTCTTAATGAAGCTTGCACACCTTGGACTCGTCGGTGAATATGACCTTTCAGGTTGTATCATATACACCTCTTTGTTTAAATCTCTATTTAGGAAAGCTGTCTTCACATCCATTTGCCAGATTTCAAAGTCCAGGTATGCCGCTATTGCAAGCATGTTCCGAATAGACTTGAGCATTGCCACAGGAGAAAATATCTCATCATAGTCAATACCATAACACTAATGATATCTCTTGACAACTAGATGAGCTTTATAGGTCTCCACCTTTTCGTCTGCGTCTCTTTTCTTTCGAAGATCCACTCACACTCTACGGATTTTACCCCTTCAGGTGAATCAATCAATGTCCACATATTGTTAATCTTCATGGACTCCATTTTGGATTCATGGCTTCTAATCATTTCTCAGAGTCGGACCTCTGCATTGCATCCATATAGGTGACTGGATCTTCATTGTTCCCATCAAGCTCAATAGAATCCCCATCCCAGACCAAGAAACCTAAGTATCTATTCGACTGATGCGATACTTTATTGAATCGCTTTAAGGATGTTTGTATACTGGACTCTGGGTTTGATCTTATCAAATATGGTTCAGATTTAGTCACTAGTATCGATTCTTCTACCTGTCGAACTTCATCAAGCTTGACTTTAGTGGCACTATTCTTTCACTAAGGAACTCCTTTTTCAAAAAGTGTGCCTTATCGCTAACAAATACCTTTTATTCAGTAGAGAGATAAAAGTAATATCCCTTCATTTTTTTGGGGTTTCCTATAAAATTATACTTATCAGACTTAGGTCTGAGTTTGTCAGTTTGTAATCATTTGATATAAGCCAGACACTCCTACACCTTAAGGTAAGTGAGGTTCGGCCTACACCCTGACCATATCTTGTATGGTGTTTTACTAACTGACTTGGTTAGAATATTATTGAGTACAAAACAAGCTGTCTCAAATATATATCCCCAAAAGAAGATCGGTAGACTTGCAAACCCCATCATAGATTGAACCATGTCCAACAAGGTTCGATTCCTCCTTTTTGAGACACTATTATGCTGTGGTGTCTCTGGTGAAAGAAATATATGATAGTGCTATACATGCAATTTTAAAAATTTTATGCAGCAAAAAAAAAAGATTAAATAATTTATTATTAATCACATGCATAAGTTCTATTCTAGACTACCATCCCATAATCTATGATATAAAAAATATATACTTTAGATTTGAAAATAAAAATACACATCGATCTCATTGATGCTAAAATCCTAAATCTAACTAAGTAGATCTAACATTGCAATCAAGATAAGATAGAAATTATTACCAAACTAATTTGATATTGATCTCCTCTAGTCCAATGGTTAGAGAAGGTATTTCTCAGGTTGCTCACAGCTACATGTAAGTTGTCTAACCTCTACAGAAAAATTCATGCGAAGACTGGTGCAGATCAGGGGCTTGGAGGGGCTAGCTTGCAAGCAACTTTGACAGCTGATCTCTTCTTTCTTCTTCAAGCACCTTGAACACTCCAAAATAAGAGGGGATCTAGAGGAGGAAGAGAGGAGGAGGAGAAGAGCTCTGAAAAACTTAAAAAAGCAAGAAAACTAATGATGGGATAACCAAGAGATGAGCCCCCTTTTTATAGACTAAGAATTAGGGTTTTCATTCAAGGAAGGGTGCCATATTCTCCACTCCACAAACCTTTTTGGGCATCCAAAAATTTCCAAATTTGAGAGTTGGCTTGGGGAAGGAGATCTAGTATCTCACACACCTAAAAACTCTTCAAAAAAAAAAAGAAAAAAATCAATTTAGCTCCAACAACTTTTCTTGTTTGAAAAATCCTTTTCCTAGTTTACATCTTATCTCTAATTTAGATCACATTTGAATCAGACAAGAGATAAGATTATGGCTCATCAATCATTGCCACCCATCCTTATTAGGTCAACTACTTTGATGCCAAAAAGGTCAAGCCAAATCCAATTTGGCATGGAGATGTGGGTATGAGTCCAAGTGTGGTGCAAGGAGATAAGGATAGAGTCCAAGTTGACAAGGACTCTCTTCATTTCTAATTCGATTCTAATTCAAATCAAATTTGGATTGAATCCATTGATTGAAATGAATCTAATCTAATTAGAAATCTAAATATCTCATCAAATTCTTAACCCAATTAAGAATTTACCGAGTCCAAATTCTGATCGAATCAAGACCAAATTTCTCTTGTAATCAAGATTGATCATATCAAATCCAATCTGAGTCGAACTGAATCTAATTCAATTAGACTTGATCCAAAGCTCTTTACTCAATCAAACTAAGTCAATTAGTAATCTAATTACTAATTAATTCTCTAAAATAATAGAATCCTAGTCCTAGTAGGACTCTCCCCTAGAGTCCCAATCCCAGTAGGACTCGTCGTTAGAGTCACAATCCAATTGAACCTTCAGCCATCAGATCTGACCAAATCTTTTAATGCGTATGATCCCATAGGTTCAAACCTAAGCTGATAGCATAAGAACAACTTTCTATACCAATTGATGTAACCATCTAGCAATGATGATCCGATGATCGGATAGGTCGAAGTATTACAAAGCAACATTCTAGAACCTACTGGCATATGGTTACCAGGATTTAACTGTCAATCCTAATTAAGTCGACCATATTGTATTTCAATGTTTTAAATCTATCTCATGGATTATCTTGATCAAGATTTTACTAAATTGAAATACACTGATGCATATCTCCTACTAATTTAGAGGGGTCAATTCCATCTTGACTTACACACCGACTTGATAAGTACTTGACTACACCCAGTATCCTTCCGTTATTGAGATAGAAACTCAGATGGTCTAGTACTAAAGTATAGTGAGTTGCTTACAAGTCACCATGGTGGTCTCAGATCTGAGGGACACTTATACCCATACCCTTCACGAGCTACTCTTGAGAGCAGATACTCGACAAATAGTCATGTTCGATGCGAATGTACTCCTACATTCCATCTGCACACCATAATAGTATCTCCACACTCTTTGGTTAAGAGGACAACCAACTCATATGACGCACAATGACCTATACTCGATATTGCTATCATCTCATTAATAGCATATCATTTGGTCACGAATACATTTAAGAACTTAACAACAAATCCTCTTTTGTCAATTAATTCTAATTATAGGGACTTCATTACAATACAGGAGTTCATAGATAGACAATTTGTAATGAAAATACCAAATAATTTTTATTAATAAAAATTTATATATAATTTACAAGATGAGAACAATTATCAACAGGCTGATGATTGACTTTGAGATATATTTTCTAACAATTCCCACTTAGACTAAAGCCAATTGATACAGTATCGAATGCCTATCTTTGACTTGTGGTCATCGAACTCTTTGATTCTGAGAGCTTTAGTAAATGGACCGGCCAAGTTTTTCTTCTCGTCGATCTTCTGAAGGTCGACGTCATCTCGATCCATGATCTTTCGGATAAGATGATAGCGGTGCAACATATGCTTGGTGTGCTGATGGGACCTCGGCTCTTTGGCTTGAGCAATGGCTCTAGTATTGTCACGGTATAATATGACAGGACCATCAACGAAGGGTGTCACTCTGAGCTCATCGATGAACTTTCACAGCCATGCAACTTTCTTCACAGCATTGAATGCCGCGATATACTCCGCTACACAAATAGTGTCAACCATAGTATGCTGCTTGAAACTTTTTCAGCAAATCGCTTCACCATTCAGGATAAAAATATAACTTGACACACTCTTGCTATCATCATGGTCTGACTGAAAGTTAGAGTTGGTAAACCCCACTAATTTCAAGTTAATTTCACCATGCATAAGCCACTAATCCTTAGTATTTCTCAAATACTTAAGAATGATCTTTACGATTTTTTAGTGATTTTTTCCTGGATCAGACTGGTATCTACTCACTACTCCTAGTGAGTATACTATGTTTGGTCTCGTACATATCATGGCGTATATAATAGAACCCACTGTCAAAGCATATGGTGTTGGATTTTGATGATGTAGTGAAATGTAAATTTCAAAAATTTTTATATGCATTCAATAATTGAAAACAAGTTTAACAAATAAACTAGACTATCGAAATACAAAACCCTAGAAATACTTTGATGATTACAATCAAACAATATAAACATGTATAACAAGAAAAGATCAAAAGTCATATACTAACATGAAGACAATGATCTGATAATCATAAGATCTCCATAAGACTCCAAAGTAGAAGTCCTCCAATGGTGATCCACATGGGATTGATAAGGGCCCTTCCTTATTCGATATAGTACTGCAGTCTTCTTCGTAAGTTCGCTGTCGATCGTCTTTCGTCAGAACAGATTGCACCACTGCTTGTATGCCTTCGACACCTCTACTAAGATCATTTTAGAAATTATTTCTCAAATAATCT
Source organism: Elaeis guineensis (assembly GCF_000442705.2). NCBI lineage: Eukaryota > Viridiplantae > Streptophyta > Magnoliopsida > Arecales > Arecaceae > Elaeis > Elaeis guineensis. The sequence continues at coordinate 85,812,585 of NC_026000.2, forward strand.
CACTACACAAAAATTAGATATGATGTTCAACACTTGAACAATCTGATTTTAGGATAAGTATCACAAGCTTTCCAATTTCACTTCCTTTCCTTTTCATTTTTCTCTCTCTTTTCTTTGTCTTTTTCTTTTCAAATTTTTTCTATCTTTTTCTCATCTAATCCCACACCTAAAATCTCTTTGGATCAGATTTTATCTCTTATTGTGCCCCCTTTATATAAGGTATGAAGGGGGCACCACATAATTTTCCAAGGAGTGCCAACTCTTGGCATCCCTTAATCCTTACACGCACAAATTAATTTTTTTTGTATGAAAACCAAAAGAATATGCCATGGAATAAAAGGTGTTTGACTAGTAGTAGGACTCTTCCTTTGTGTACAAAAATTATGATGCCATCTGATAGTGCATTGGATTAAGGAAAGGAGTGAAATCAAGAATCCAAAACAATAAGGACTCTTCCATATTCAATGCACAAAAGCATGTGGTGTCCCATTTAATTTTTGGTGTTCAAGCTCCTTACTAGAGAAGGACTCTTCCTTCTCTTCTACATCCATAAATCCAAAAGTCATCACATGACACAAGGAAATAAAAGAAACACGTGAAATCCAAAAGGAATTTAAGAGACTTTGTTAAGGACTCTTCCTTCTTAGTGCCAAAAATATATGATGCCATATTTTTCTTTGGCATGGTGAATGGCATGGAGGAAGGTGATTTCATATGGCACACTTTCATAAAAATCAGATAAGCCACCTATTTAATTATAGGTTCAAAGCTAATCACATTAGGTTAAGGTAACAAGACAAGGGTTAGCACAAACACCTTTGTACTGAACTCAATTGGGAACTTGGGTTAATTCATGTGCTAGCAATTTAATTAACCCATTGGATTTACAATAAATCCAAATAGATTGGACCAAAATCAAATCTCTATTGTGTGTGACCCATTGGATTCCAAATCTAGCCAGCAGTGGATCAAGACTCTCGACGTAACTATAATCCAATTAGATTAAGTCAGCTCAAGAGGCCCAATCAGCTATGACTCTTCTTAATTAATTCTCAAATTAAATTCTATTAATTTTGATGAGTCCACAAGTCAAGATTAATATCTAGCAACGTATCATGACTATCCAAAAGATTTAAAATTTGATAAAAATACCAAAATTACTCTTTCATGATGAGTTATCATGCAATTCAATTCTTTGATCACATAACATCCCGATAGGCCATAGACATGGAAATATGTCAAGCTCAAATACCTATCCATAAGTATCTCAATTTGATGATGATGACTCAGTTGATGAATTAGTAGAAATTTTTTCTACTGTTCATCCTTGCTCTGGCCAGAAACTCTTAGAGTCATCATCCTATGAGATCAAATAGGATGTTCTCTCCTCTTACAAGGAGTGATCGATTCTTTGTTGACCACTTACAACCTCCATACACACTTTATCATATCCAGAATATCCCACATATATTTCAAAGTAGCATGCTAGAGAATAAACAAAAGTAAGGATCCATATACACAAGATACCATTACGATCTCAGGTCAAAAGATCACATGCACCACTCCCACTAGAGAACCATCTATCGACATGCTGTAAGGCTCCATCAGATATTCTTCCTATGGGTCAGTTCAGTGAATTTATTCTCTAATGAGCACCTACATCCTTGTATTAGTGTTATCACATAAGTGATTATGAGATCAATCACCCTCTCCATCGAGCATACATAGGATGTACCAGTCTTACCGATATCATCGATCTCTGACTCGATGATCCAATGACTAGAAATATTTTAGATTGGGGCTATCAAGATTTTAAATCTCATTGACATGATCTCATCATGGCCCTAAAATCATTGCCTTAATCTATGAGGTTTATCATAATCATAAAATATATGATGCAGTAAATGATAAAACACAATACCTCATAAATAAAATAACTAATGTCATGCAAATAAGTAAAAAAATATTACAGAAAAGTCTCTTCACAACACCTATGCGATTAGCTTGTAGAGCACTATTCTTTCAATCTCTCACTTGCACTGTAACCCAATCGCCCCTACACCTAATGCCTTTGCAATCAGTGTGGGGAACACATTGCTACTGTGTAAAGGCTTAGTGAACTAGTCCATTATGCTGTTCTTTATATAAACTCATTTTATGATCAAATCATGAATGAGGTAAAAGTGCCATAAGATATGTGTGGGTACCTGATGAGACCACACCCAACTTAGTGATGAACCCTTCATCAGGTGACTTTCTTTAGTAATCTTTACTCACAGCAATTAACTGAGTCAAACACAGTTTACTGTTTGAAACTCTTCCAATTCATTGCTCCTCTAGTACTTCCCAAGTACTTTGAGAATACTTTTCATAATTTTCAAAAATTCTATCATGGATCAGCCTGAAATCAATGATTATGAACAAAGTATAAACCACATCAGACTAGGTACATTAAATATATGGGTAAGTAAACTCTTTTACATCCATTCATGTTAAACTCCTTCAATATAAAATCTATGTATCTAGACTGGAACAAGCCTAGCATCCACTTACATCTATCACTATAGATGTTAATTATATTGGATGCTATACCCAAGTCTTTTCAATAAAAACCTTTGTGATAAGCTTGTCATTGACCTAATGTAATATTGGGACTATCTTCTCAATATGCTGTATGTCTTCCACATACATAACCAAGAAGTTAGTGGGACTCCTATTTGTCTTCTGTACACACATGGTTCATCCATATTTTGATAAAGTCAAATATTTTGACTATCTCATTAAAAGTAGAAGTACCTACTCCTTAATAGCTGCTTTAATCCAGAAATAGATTTTTCCTCCCACAAAAGACAAACTCTCTGGATGGTGTGCGGCAAAAGCAAGTAAAAATTTGGATTGACATTCCTGTTAGCAACCTGTTGGGTCACACCCATAGGTGCCTCAACCATAGTTCATACTTGATTGATGTACAGAAAGTTTATTTTAGATATCATGCATCTGTCAGAGTCTCTACTCATGACTATCTCTGAATATATCAAGAAAATATCATTCTCAATGATGTATGGTGCATCATCATTCTCAATGATAAATTCATATTTTGAGAGGTACATTACACACTCAGATTGACCTTCAGTGAGGAGGTATGTGTCATGGTCATTCCTCATCAATGGGCATATTTGGTCGAGAATCAACTTGTGGATACTCCATAAATTATGATGGTATAGTTTATAGGTTTCGAACTTCTCAAGTTCAATTATCCTCCCACTAACCATTTCTTAGAAATTTTTTTTTTTTTCAAAAAGTGGTATACCTACTGATAAAACACTTTTTATCCAACAAGTGGTAGAAATAATATCACATACTACTCTTTAGGATAATCTATAAATTTATACAAATCTGATCTAGTACAAAACTTATGTACATCAACTCTTTTTATATAAACTGGGCAACCTGCCTCTTCCTTTTTCATATCTCATATGGAGTGCTAGTAATAGATTTTGATGGTATCTAATTCAAAATATATGTAGTAATTTTTAGAGCATATCTCTAGAATAAGATTTGTGAAGCAAATTAGAGAACACACTATATCTCATATAAAGTGTCCATCTCTGGATCGAGATTTGATGGTATCTAATTCAAAATATATGCAGTAATTTCTAGAGCATATCTCTAGAATAAGATTTGTGAAGCAAATTAGAGAACACACTATATCTCATATAAAGTGTCCATCTCTGGATCGAGATATTATTAGCCTTTGAACATCCATATGTTCAAGACTTAATACCTTGCTTTCCCTTTTCTATGTCCAGTAAATGGGATCTTGGTAATTTTATTCATGAGATAAGATTAACAAATTCTATATGATTCAAAATCATACAGATAAAGAACTATTCTTTATATTACTTGTTTATCTTTGGCTCACAAAGATGGCCAAGTTGGCAATGCCAGAGATATGTGACCATCACATATTCTTTTCTTATTCTCATCAACATAAAGAATAATATCATTGAGTAACAAAAATATTAGACCATTATCATAAATCCATAGCCATAAAATTTATCAGAAAGAGAGTAACTTTTACTCTTTACATTAATTTCAAAATCATGCTACAATAGTAAAAGAGTTGAAATAATGTTTCTGATAAATTTAGGCATATAACATTGGTCTATTAGTTTTTAAACCTTGTTAGTAAATTCCTATATCCTTAGCATGAATACTATCCATCAGTGCCAAAAAGTATATAATCATTTCTTTTCAGTTTTATAGGTCCAGCAATACTTTGCATAAGAGAGACCTATATGAGGTATCTCATACCCAAAATTCTAAATCTGAAACACTCAATGATATTTTAGTTTGTATCACATACAAACTATTAGCAGATGCAATATTTGCATCATGCTACTGCTTCACACTTACAAGACAACTCGTGCAATTTATCTCTAATGCTCATCATTGCAGTGATGATAATAGATACCCATAGTGAAGACATTCTTCACCTTCTTCTCCTAGAAGATACTAAAGGAGAAACTTGAGATAGTTAGTAGGATCGAATCCTGAATTAACTCACCATCCATGATATTGACTTAATCGCATGATTAAGTTAATCAGGATATATTTGACAGTCATACTATCACTCCCCACTATATCTTATATGCAGTTTTTCCTTCTTTATAGTATCATCTCTGATCAAAATAAAATTAGGAGAATAGGAGACTATCTCTTATAAGAGAACTATTCTCAGGATCCTCAATCATTCCATGAAGTTCGATCAATTTTAAAAATATCAAAAATATTATGCAGTGATAGTGAAGATACAGATGAATATATAAGAACATAAAAAGGCTACTCATGATGACATGTACAATTTAGATGAGATTTTTTTCTAAATACGTCTCCCACTATTTTAGCGAATTTCATAGCCCTCAAATATAAAAAATGAAGAAACCTACCATCTAGTTTCTTAGTAGGATTGAGATTTTAATTTCTCATAAAAAGTCTTGTGGATAGCATAACAAGCTCCTATGAGTTCAAGGGTAGGCAACTCTTTACTAATTGCATCTCATGCAACTCTCAACATAACTTTTGCGTCTAAAATGCTTATAGCTTTATGGATAGTACAACAAACTATAGTATTTTAGTTAAGTCATACCCTTCAATCCTATATCATCATATCTGAATAATACTATCCTTGTGGATAGCACAACAAGGCAGCACTACCAAAATATGCCATAAGCATCACTTAGTTAACATCATATTAATCTTTATAGCAAATCTTGTGGATAGTACAACAAACTCACTACAGTTTTTGACATACTCTATTGACTTAGTATGAGCTAAGTATCATTAGCTTCATAATATACCAAGACAGCATCAAATCAGTCTCCAAAACAAATCTTGTGGATAGCACAACAAACCTACTATGGTTCTTGATATAATACTAGCTTAGCATAAGAGAAGGCATAGGTAGTGTTCTTAACAATTTACCATTATGACTTAATATAATTTAAATGAGGGACTTAGGTCTCAAGAACATCCAAAATATATATATATAAATACATCATATACAATTTTAATTCTAATTCTAACTATCAGCAAGTAAGAGCATATAAAGAAAATTAATTAGTTATGGACTTTTGAAAAATCATTCGAGCCACAAGATGATTTATGGGTCAAACTCTAGGTGCAACATAGATTGAACCATCTCATGGTCAATCTTAATGCACCCTAACTCTCCAAATACCTGATAGTTTAATCTACATCTTCATAAAGACTACCATGAATGCTTGATCTTTATCTATAAATAGAAAGAAATAATTTTTATCTATTTTTAAATAATTTTTTTCTATAATTTTATATCAATATGTGTAAATCCCAATCAATAGTTAGGAACATACAAAAGAAAGATTCAGCTGATAATACAATGCATCAGAGGCACCCAGCCCCTATTGCGACTCTTGCAGATGCATTTATATAATCAACCAATAAGAAAGTATTCATACATACATCCATCATATGGGATGTACCATAATCTATAACCACTCAACATGATATTATAATAATTATAAAATATGATAGCCTACTCATCTTATTTAAATTGTAATATCATTCATAAACATATCAATGGAGATGTTTAAATATTCAGGCATAATGCCCATCTAGAGTTTTTGATTCAGGTTCAACACTTAATCTAATTTATAATTTTAAGCCAATCATTTATCATCCTTTTTGAGTTGGATTGATCAATTCTTAGGTTAACCTAAATCAATTAGGTTAGTATAGATTCGGTCAATCATGACTCAAACCCTAATCAAATTAGGTAAATGATAATTTGATTAACCTAAATTAAACATAACTTCTAATTAAATTAGAACTATGAATTTGATTTAATCTATAGTCATTAATTCTAATCACATTAGACCAACGAATTGTAGTTAAACAAATCCATCGATAAAAATCCTAATTCATGTCTGATGCATCCTTTCCATGACTAAATTTTTCTGGCTCCACACATACCTAGGACAACAACCAAGATGGAAGTCTCACAATGGTGAGCATCCAATAACATGGTGGTCGGCCCTTGGATCTTAGGTGAATGCATCAAATGCAAAAACCCTAAGTCTTGACAATGTACATCCAATGTATCATTCCAAGGCTCTGCGCATCATATGCACTAGATTTACAACTCCATAAAAAATTAGATCACCTAATTTAAACTTGTCTCACAAGTCTAAAGACCATAGAATTTCATATCCAAGTTCGATCATGGATTGATAATATTTATCATCAACAAAAATGAGTCAAGAACATCAACTAAACATCAATCAGAAAATCTGATTTTGACATAATCTGAACTGGATCTCATCCATATTACAATAATAACATGATATTTGATTGAATCAATTAAGGGTGGCTCTGATACCACTATAAAATTTTTATGATGCAGTAGAATGTAAATTTTAAAAATTTTTATATGCATTCAATAATTAAAAATAAGTTTAACAATTAAACTAGACTATCGGAACACAAAATCTTAGGAATACCTTGATGATTACAATCAAACAACATAACCATGTATAACAAAACAATTTTAGAAGTCATATACCAACATGAAGATAATAATCTGATAATCATGAGATCTTCACAAGACTCCAAAGTAGAAGTCCTCCAATGATGATCCACATGGGACTGATTAGGGCCCTTCCCAATTCAACATAGTGTTGCAGCCTTCTTCGTAAGTTCGCTACCGATCGTTCTTCGTAAGAACAGATTGTACCACTACTTGTATGCCTTCGAGACCTCCACTAGAATCACTCTAGAAATCATTTCCCAAATGATCTCATCACACAAAAATCAGATTAGATGTTCAACACTTGAATAATCTGATTTTAGGATAAGCATCATATACTTTCCAATTTCACTTCCCTTCCTTTCTATTTTTCTCTCCCTTTTCTTTGTCTTTTTCTTTTCAAATTTTTTCTATCTTTTCCTCATCTAATCCTATGCCTAAACCTCTTTGGATCAGATTTTATCCCTTATGGGGCACCCCATATATAAGGTATGAAGGGGGTGCCAAATAATTTTCCAATGGGTGCCAACTCTTAGCATCCCTTAATCCTTACACGCACAAATTAATTTTTTTTGCATGAAAACCAAATGAATATGGTGTGGAATAAGAGGTGTTTGACCAGCAAAAGGATTCTTCCTCTGCGTACAAAAATTATGATGCCATTTGATGGTGCATGGGATTAAGGAAAGGAGTGAAATCAAGAGTCCAAAACAATAAGGACTCTTCCATATTCAATGCACAAAAGTATGTGGCATCCCATTTAATTTTTGGTGTTCAAGCTCCTTACCAAAGAAGAACTTTTCCTTCTCTTCTACATCCACAAATCCAAGAGTCATCACATGACATGAGAAAATAAAAGAAATGCATGAAATCCAAAAGGAATTTAAGAGACTTTGTTACGAAGGACTCTTCCTTCTTAACGCCAAAAATATGTGATGCCATATTTTTCTTTGGTGTGGTGAATAGTGTGGAGGAAGGTGATTTCATCTGGAACACTTTCACAAAAACTAAATAAGCCACCTATTTAATTATAGGTTCAAACCTAATCACATTAGGTCAAGGTAACAAGATAAAGGTTAGCACAAACACCTTTGCACTGAACCCAATTGGGATCTTAGATTAATTCATGTGCTAGCAATTTAATTAATCCATTGGATTTATAATAAATCTAAATAGATTGGATCAAGATCAAATTTCTATTGTATGTGACCTATTGATTTTCAAATCTAGCCAGCAGTGGATCAAGACTTCGACGTAACCATAATCTGATTAGATTAGGTCAGCTCAAGAGTCCAATCAGCTAGGACTCTTCCTAATTGATTCTCAAATTAAACTCTTTTAATTTTGATGAGTCCATAAGTCAAGATTGATGTCTAGCAATGTGTCATAACTATTCAAAAGATTTAAAATTTGATAGAAATATCAAAATTATCCTTCTGTGATGAGTTACCATACAATTCAATGCTTTGATCACACAATATCCCAGATAGGCCATGGGCATGGAAACATGTCAAGCCCAAATATCTATCCATAAGTATCTCGATCTGATGATGATGACTCAGTTGATGAACCAATAGAAATTTTTTTTACTGTTCATTCCTGCTCTGACTAGAGACTCTTAGAGTCATCATCTTTTGAGATCACATAAGATGTTCTCTCCTCCTGTAAGGAGTGACCAATTCTTTTTTGACCACTCACAACCTCCATACGCACTTTACCATATTTAGAATATCTCACACACATCTTAAAGTGGCATGCTAGGGAATAAACCAAAATAAGCATCCATATACACAAGGTGCCATAGTGATCTTAGGTCAAAGGATCACATGCACCACTCTCATTGGAGAACGATCTATCGACATGTTGTAAGGCTCCATCAGATGTTCTTCTTATGGGTCAGTTCAGTGAACTCATTCTCTAATGAGCACCTACATCCTTGTATTAGTATCATTACATAAGTGATAGTGAGATCAATCACCCTCTCCATCGAGCATACATAGGATGTACCAGTCTTATCGGGATCATCAATCTCCGACTCGATGATCCAATGACTAAAAATATTTTAGATTAGGGCTATCAAGATTTTAGATCTCATGGCCCTAAAATCATTATCCTTATCTATGGGGTTTATCATAATCATAAAAAATATGATGCAGCAAATGATAAATCACAATACCTTAGGAATAAAATAACTAATATCACATAAATGAGTAGGAAGATATCACAGAAAAGTCCCTTTGCATCACCCATATGATTGGCTTGTAGGGCACTATTCTTTTATATGGAGCTCTACTTATATGCTCTCTCTCTTAAGGAGTTGTCGGACAATCTTCATTCGAAAGAAAATTTTCATGGCTTACCAAAAGATAGCCTTTCTTGAAATTCTCTATGCTGAACCATTTCAGCATGGTATCTATGTATGTGGATTGGGAGAGCCTGAGCAGCCTCTTAGATCTATCCTTATAGAACTTCATCCCTAGAATGTAGACTGATTCTCTTAGATCTGTCATAAAGAATTGATAAGACAGTCACATTTTTTTTCCTGTAATACAGAGACATCATTTCTGATTAAGAGAATATCATCCACATACAACACAAGAAATATAATTATTAAACTACTAGCCCACTTATACATGCAGAGTTCCTCTCTATTTTGAATGAAGCCATATATTCTGATTACTTTATTAAAATGTATGTTCCAACTTTGAGATATTTGCTACAATCCATAAATAGATCTCTGAAGCTTGCATACCTTGGACTCATCTGTAGATGTGAATCCTTTAGATTTTATCATATTCATCTCTTCGTTCAGCTCTTCATTTCGGAAAGCTGTCTTCACATCTATTTGCCAGACTTTATAATCCAGATATGCTGCTATTGCAAACATGATCTGAATGGACTTTAGTATTGCCACAGGAGAAAATATCTCATCATAGTCAATACCATAATGTTGATGATAACCTTTGATAATCAAACGAGCTTTATAGATGTCCACCTTCCCGTCTGCACCCCTCTTCCTTTTGAAGACACACTTACACCCTATAGGTTTAACCCCTTCAGGTGGATCAAGTAATGTCCATATATCATTGACCTTCATGGACTCCATTTCGAATTTTATGGCTTCAAGCCATTTATCAGAGTCGGATTTCTACATCGCATCTATATAGGTGGTTGGATCCTCATCATTCTCATTGAGTTCAACAAGATCTCTATTTCGAACCAAGAAACCTAAGTATCTGTCCGACTGACGCGGTACTCTACCAGATCACTTTAGGATATTTATGTATTGAGCTCTGGGTTTGATCTTATCAAATTCGATTCAGATTCAAACATTGGTGTTGGTTCTTTTACCTATCGAACTTCGCCAAGCTCAATTTTTAAGGCACTTATTCCTTCACTAAGAAATTTTTTTTTCCAAAAAGTGTACCTTATTGCTGACAAACATCTTTTGTTCAGCAAGCAGGTAAAAGTAATATCTTCTCGTTTCCTTGGGGTACCCTATGAAAATTATATTTATCGGACCTCGGACTGAGCTTGTCAGTTTGTAATCATTTAACATAAGTCGGACACCCCAAACCCAAAAGTAAGAGAGGTTCGGCCTACGTCCTGACCATATCTTATATGGTGTCTTACTAACTGACTTGCTCGATATATTATTGAGCACAAGACAGACTATTTCAAGTGTATATCTTCAAAAGGAGATTGACAGAGTTGCAAACCCCATCATGGACCGAACCATGTCCAACAAGGTTCAATTCCTCCTTTCTGAGATGCCATTATACTGTGGTATCCCTAGAGGGGTCCATTAAGAGAGAATTCCATTCTCTCCTAGATATGTCAGAAATTCACTGAAATGGTATGCACCCCCTTAGTCAGACCGAAGAGTTTTAATACTTTTTTTAGTTTATTTCTCTACTTCATTATGGAAACGTTTGAACATTTCAAATGATTTGGACTTATGTTTCATCAAGTAGATATACCCATATCTAGATAGATCATCTGTGAATGTAATGAAATAGCTATATCCTCCTCTGGCATATATAATCATGGGTCCACATACATCAGTATGTATCAGACCTAGTACATCACTGGCTTGTTTATATTTTTCAGTAAAAGATAATTTGGTCATCTTTCCAAGCAAATAAGACTCATAAGTAGGTAATGATTCATAATCATTTTTATCAAGAATCTTTTCTTGAGCTAACCTGTTTATCCTATTCTTGTTAATATGACCTAGCCTACAATACTAAAGATAGGCATCTATGACATCATTTATTCTAGGGCATTTATTAGAAATGTATATTACATTAGGCCTAGATACGACATAGATACCATTGTTCAACTGTCCACGTAAAATTGTAACACCATTCAAAATGATATCACAAAAATTTTTATTTATTGATATTTCATAATTAGATTTGACCAAAAGATCTATAGAAATAATATTCAAAAGAAAATTAAGACAGTAATGACACTCATTAAGAACAATGTAACGAGACTCGAATACAAGCTTGATGATTTCTAAAGCTAGAACTGAAACTGATCTTTCATCTCCAACATTCAAAAATCTCTCGCCATCTCCAAATCTTCTACTGACCTAAAAATCTTACAATGAATTGCAAATTGAATAGGGCTACCGGTATCCAATACCCAGGTCATTGTATCAAAAAGAAAGAAGTTACAAAGTATTATCATATAAGTACCTTATCTAGCAACTAATTGGTGCTTCTTCTTTGGCCTGTTTGAATTAAGAAAAGCTATACTGAGGATAGTTCCTTTTTCAATGACCCTGCTTCTTTCAAAAGAAGTACTCCACCTGACTTTGATCAGCCTTGAACTTGAATTTTTGGGACTAACTCCCAAACCTGGTACCTTCTTATTCTTCTTCTTTTTTTTTCTTTCTTAAAAGAATGATGACTATCTGAAGAAAGATCCTTCCACTAAATTCACCATCTCCTTGTAGAGCTAGTGATCCTTCTCAAAAGTCTGTAGCAATCCCAACAAACTATGGTAGTTGACTATAGACTTCATCATTCTGAAATGGCTGAGAAATAGCAGGTAGGACTTAGACAGAGAGTTCAGGATCACATCCTTCCCCAGCTGTTTGTGCAAAGAAAAATCAAACTTGCTCATTTTTTTAATTTGTTCGATCATATATAATATATGATCGATGATAGATGCATCTTCCCTCATCTGGGCATTGAAAATGGTACAACTAGTCTTGTGCTGCTCAACGTCATCAAGAGTACCAAAAGAATCTCTCAACACTTGAAGCATCTCCGCTGGCTGAGCCTCTTCAAATTTTCAGCTGAACTCATCATTTATTGAGGCCTACATAATGCAATGAACTATGGTGCAATCATTGAGCCACTTTAAATAAGTGTCTCGGACCATGCCTCCGGCGTTGGGAGCAGGCTCCTCAGGTGTCGGATCTATAATCACATATAGGATCTGCTCATGCTTTAGGACAATCTTTAGCTTTCGATACCAATTATCAAAATTTGATCCGATTAGCTTCTCACTATCCAATAGTGATCGCAGTGACAAGTTTGAGGCCATATCTGTACACACAAGAAAAAATCAAAATCTAATTAGTATATATATTTATTAATCCTAAATATATGGACTTTAGTCTAAAGGTCCTCCCACTATTTTATACAAATTGGTAGTATCTACTTCCAATTCGAAGAATTATCTTAATTTCTTAATGGGTACTAAAATTCACACAAACTCCATATATGCTCGAGGATGGCTCGATCAACCCATAAGCATCTATGGGTAGATTTTCAACTAATTGTTTCTCCAAACAACTTTTAGTAATTAATTTAGCCCCAGATTTTATTTCAGTAGGTGATGGACCTTCACTGAAAGTTTTGATTAGATCAAACCATTAACATGAATCTACTTAGTGATTCTACCTATTAAGTGATCAAGCTCGAGGATGGCTCGATCAACCCAACGATCATCAGATAGTTCAAAGAGTCATCATATGATGGATGATAATTCCATTATTCAAAGTGAACATCAAACGGATGGTGCCTACAATATCAATTAGAAATAATGGATCCATTACCATTCACCTTAATAAGAGGCTATGATCTAGTTATCACTATAACCAACTCATTTTAGGGACCTAATAATTTAGAAGATTTAATCAATTTAGAGAAGAGAGAAGAAGAGATCAATCAGTAGACCACAATTCTTCCACTGACTTCACTAAGTCACTGAATCGAGTTAGGTCATGCTAATTAAACTGGCACCTAGATTTGACTGATCAACCTTAATGATATGGACTAACTCAAATCACTTAGCGATCTAATCAAAATCTAATTCACCAATTGGCCAGATAAGTGATATCGGTGGGAGGGTCTGCTAAGCTTGCCTTAGATACCATCAAAATAGCCAGATAAGCCATTCTCAATTAAAAATCACCGATCGAAATGCCAGACTTATCTTAGACATCAATTGATTAATTAGTTTTGATTTGACCAACCTAATGATCGGGTTCAACCACTAAGCCACAATCAAGGTCTTTTTGATCTGATCAAAGATATAGACTTGACCATCTATAACTATTGTATTTAAGAAATCTTAATTAATCTAATTTAATATTTGATTAGATTTAATCAATTTCTCTACATGGTCAATCAATTTTTTGATTCTAACCTTAGGTCTAATCTAATTAAAGAGAAGGATCTGATTTGAGATAATTCATACCCCATATTTTATGCAATATCATTAGATCCTAAATTATAATTTTAGATCTAATTAATTTAACATTTAATTCTCAATTAAGTTTTGTATCAACATGGTTAAGGTTTTGAAAATAATTTTTTATGTAAATTTTTTACATTAAATCATAAAATCTTTTAGATCAAATCTAAATTTTTATGATTTTAAATCAAAATAATTTTGATAAATCCAGATTAGATATAACTAGTTTCTTCGTAACTTGTATCATATACAACAACAGGTCTCAAGATCTAGGGTTTTACAAAAAAGTAATGAAAGAATAATATCTTACAAGCCAATCGCATACATGATATGATAGGATATTTTTTGTAATTTATCTTTCGGACTCATATAATTAATATCAATATTATTAATAAAAAAGATATTTTTTAATTTATTATATACTGCATCTTATTATTTTTAAGATTACAATGAACCCCATAGGTCTGGATAATGATTTTAGGACCGTGATGAGATCATGCCAGCGAGACCTAAAATCTTGATAGTCATAATCTAAAATATTTTTAATCATTGGTTTATTGAGTTGAGAATCAATGGTATCGATAAGACTGGCATATCCTATGTATGCTTAGAAATGAGTGTGGTTGATCTCACAACCACTTGTATGGTGACACTAATACAAACATATGGATGTTCATTAGAGAATGAGTTCACTGAGTAGATTTATGAGAGAATATCAAATAGAGTCTTATTTATATGTCAACTGATGATTCTCTAGTGAAAGTTATATAAGTGATCCTTTGATCTGAGATCGCCATGGTACTTTGTATACAATAATCCATATTTTAGTTCATTTCCTAACTTGGTTCTCTGATCCTTGCATGGGGTATTTGGGATGTGGTGAAGTATGCATGGAAATTATGTGTGATCAATAAGGGATTAGTCACTCTTAATAAGGAGAGCGAACATCCTATGTGATCTTATAAGTCAGGGATTCTAAAAGTCTTTGACAGGATGATAATTAGAAAAGAATTTCTAATATATCATCAACTGAATCATCACCTTCTGATCGACATACATATAGATTAGCAATTGAATTTGATATATTTCTACATCCATAACTCATCTGAGATGTTATTCGATTGAAGGATTAAATTACATGATAACTTGCCATTGAAGGATATTTTCATAATTTTTCATCAAAATTTTAAATCTTTTGAGTAGTCATGATATTTGTTAGATATCAATTTTGATTTGTGAACTCATCAAAATTAAAAAAGTTTAATTTAAGAATTAATTAGGAAGAGTCATAGTTGATTGAGACTCTTCGACTAACCTAATATGATCGGATTAGGGTTACGTCGAGAGTCTGGATCCACTGTTGGCTAGATTTGAAACCCAATGAAATCATACACTTTAGAATTTGATCTTGATCTAATTTAATTAGAATTTAGTATAAATTCTAAGGATTAATTTGATATACTAGCATATTGTATTAACCCAAGTTCCTAAAATGGTTCAGTTCAAAGTGTTTGAGCTAAGCTAGACTAGTTGTCTTTGACCAATGGGATTGGGTCCATTTTAATTGGGTTCTTATCCAACTTAGAATAGTTTTAAGTGTGGAAGGACTCTTCTATGCCCACTAAATTCCACACCAAAATAAAAGTACCACCCTTTCTTAATTAACATGGGAAGATGAAGAGTCCTTCTTAATGAAGGCTCTTATCTTATTTATCACCTTGTATTCTCATCCAGATCCTTTATAATTTCATGCCATTTTTTCTTGGAGAATTTATGAGGTATAGAAGAGGAGGTGTCATTCTATGTAAAGGGTCTCCTACATCAAAAATAATACATGGTGATTTAATTCACTGCATGAGAAAGTGGAGCGCCAAAGGTTGGCGCCCCTTGGTCCTTCCTCACATCCCATGGTCACCTATTTATATGGGGCATCCCAAATAAACCTAGTGCTTGATTTTGGATGAAAATTAGAGATAAGTGGCATGTAAAAGAGAGAGAAAATTTTAGAAAAAATTTGAGAAAAAGGCAAGTAAAAATTGAGAGGCAAAAGTTGTAAAAAGCATGGTGAGAGAATTAGCAAGTGTTGCTAGTGTACCCCAATGTTTAATTTTTTCATGTGTTGTAGCCCAAAGTCAAATCCTAGGTTATGAGACATATGAAGGAAATCTTCTTGGCATGATTCTAAAGGCAAGATCAAAGTGACTGGGCTTTAATGTGATCATACTTCGAGTTCGAAGCCAACAGTATTCTTAAAAAGATAAGATTGTGGCAGCACACTGGTTAGAAAGGACCTTGGCCAACTTCCAAGTGAATCACCATTGAAGGGCTTCTACTTTGGAGTCTTATAGAGGTCACCATCATGCCATATTACTTTTTGGTGATAGTATAAAATTCTATCCCTTTGCATGTTTGTTTTTATTTTGATCGACATCGGCAAGGTGATTCTAGGGTTTGGGTTTCGGCTCGATAGTTTTAACTGTTAAAACTATTCATTTATTTATTTTAAAAATTTTAAAATTTAATTTTTACTATGTGTCTAGAACCCAACATCGGTATCAGAACCATTTTTGTTAGATTCAATCAAACAAGTGCAAAGTTATAGTTTAGAATTGTTCTTGTTCATATATTGCAAAAAATATTGCATCAATTTTTAGCATTGGTTTTTTAAAATCAAAAATTATTTTTGACTTTATATAAGCAATGGATTTAAATTTTAATTATTAAAATTATGAATTTATGATAATTTAAAATTTATTATTTCATGATTGCTGGATACTTAAATCGATCTATGGTTAAGGGTGTTATGCGTGCCTAATTTGATTAGGGTTTGCTTTCTTATTTGATATGTTTGACATATGTTAAGTCATTTTTGCACCCTTATTATATTTTTTGTTTGATTATATGATTGTTGTTATGATTTGTAAAAGCACGCCGAATTGCATAATATGTTTAATACATTTTTTGTAATTATAGTTAGGATGTACCGAGACCTGTTCAAAGATCCTTTAAAATTATATTAAGTTGTAATATCAGGAGTCACTTTCAATTCAAATATCGAATTCATTTGATCATTGGTGTCGAGAAAAGTATGAAAGATGATTTTTTAATTAGGTCCATATACTGGCCTAGCCAACTTTGTTGGTGTTTAAGAAAAGCTACGGGCAGCCTCTCACCTACTGACCTAGCTAATTTGGTCTTATTGAATTTCGGATTTAGATTGATTAGTAATATAGACACTACAAGAGCCTTCCTTCAAACTTGATCAATAGAGTATATCAAGATCTTAGTGAGCTTGTTGTGCTATCCAGGCTTACTATAGAAATTGATATGATGTTAACTAAGTATATATTGATGCTTATGGCATATTTGAATAGTATTGCTTTGTTGTACTATCTACAAGGATAGTATTGTTTAAGTATAATCATATGAGATTGAAAGGTTAATTTAACTAAAATACTATAGTTTGTTGTGCTATCCACAAGACTATAAATGATTTAGAAGCAAGAGAAAAAAATATCAAGAATTGTATGAAGTACAATTGGTAAAGAGTTACATACTCTTAAACTCATAAATGCTTATTGTGCTATCCACAAGGTATTTATGAGGAAAAGGGATCTCAACCCCACTAAGAAACATAAGGATATTTCTCATTTTTTATACTTGAGGGCTATAAAATTTGTTAAAATAGTGGGAGACACAATTAGACAAAAGTCTTAATCTAGTTGTGCATGGCATTTTGAGTTGTCTGCTTATATTGTATTTTTGTTATTATAGATTAACTGTACATATGGCATTCTCACTATCACTTGAGGTATACTAGATGCAAACAAATTAACCAGACCAAACTACATGGACTGATTGAAAAATCTGAGAATAGTTTTCACTCAGGAGAAAGTCTCCTATATATTGGATACACATGCACCCGATACGATTAGGGAAGATGCTTTCGAGGAGGAAAGGGCCACATATAAGATGTGAAAAGATGACAGTGTGACTGTCAAATGTATCATGCTTGCCTTGATGAACAATGAGCTCTAGAGGCAGCATGAGGACATGGATGTTCCTTCTATACTCCTTAATCTAAAGGAGTTGTATAGGGAACAAAGTCGAACTACTAGATATGAGATATCTAAATAGTTGTTTCATGCTCACATGACTGAAGGCACCTCTGTGCAAACACATATCCTGAAGATGATAGATTTGATCATTCGTCTGGGATAATTGAGTTTTTCCATGGACGGTGAACTTAATCAGGATTTGATCCTGCAATCTCTCCCCGACTCCTCTCAGCTTGCCTGAGCTACTGAATATGTTGAAAATAACAGAGAGCCATTTCAAGGGCGAAAAGGCTCTGGTTCTTCTTGTCGATAAGATTAACAAGAAGAAAGGCAAGAAGGATTCCAAGAAAAAACTGAACCCTAAGATTGACATCCCCAAAAAGAAGGTGAAGAAGGTCTCCACCAAAGGTACTTGCTATCACTGTGGCAAGGAGGGCCACTGGAAAAGGATTGCAAGGAATACCTTGCAACTGTGAAACCGACAAATATTGATAAAGATATGTATATAATATAAACTAATTTATCATCAAGTACTTCAATTTTAGATTCTTGGGTATTAGATACCATCTGTGACTTCCACCTTTATAAATCGTTGTAGGGTCTACAGGAAATAAAGAGTTTAAATAAAGATGACTTCGAGCCGTTCGATGCTAGTGGAGAGTCCATTTAGGCTGAAGTCGTCAGAATTAGAATTTTGAAATTGCCTTCAGACAAAGTTTTAGAATTGAAGACCTGTTATTATTCCCCTAATGTCATTAGAAATATTATTTCTGTACCATTATTATTGAAATAAGATTTTGAAATAAAAGTAAAGAACAATGGTTGTTCTATATATTTTTTTAATGAATATTATGAAAATACTTATATTGATAATGGTCTTTTGTTCCTATCGCTTAATGATAATGTACTTCATATTGATAATATGAAAAAGAGAAAGAGAGAGGATGTGAATGTCACCTATCTCTGACACTACCGACTTGATTATATAAATGAGTCAAGAATTAACAAGTTATACAAAGATAAATTTTTTTATCCTTATAATTTTGAATCATATGAAACTTGTGAATCTTGTCTTGTGGGAAAAATAATCAAGACTCTATTTACTGGACATGAAAAAAAAGCGAGTGACATTTTAGATCTTGTACATACTAATATTTGTAGTCCAATATCGACTCAAGCTAGAGGTGGATAATCTTACTTCATCATATTTACTGATGATAAGTTTAGGTTTGGATATGTGTATTTAATAAAATATAAATCTGAAGCCTTTGATAAATTTAAAGAGTATCAAAAAATGATTGAGAAATAAACTGGTAAAAGTATTAAAGTTTTTCGATCTGATGGAGGAGAAGAATATTTATCTAGTGAGTTTCTCATTCATTTAAAATAAAATGGTATACTCTCTCAGTGGACACCTCCTTATACTCCACAATTAAATAAAATTGTGAAAAGAAGGAATCGCATCTTATTAGATATGGTGCGGTCCATGATGTATTTCACAGATCTTTCGATATCCTTTTGGAGATATGCTTTTGAGGCCGTAGTATATATTTTAAATAAAGTACCTTCTAAATCTATTTCTAGCACTCTATATGAGATATGAAAAGGAAAATGATCCAGTCTTAAGCATCTTAATATTTGAGATTATCCAGCTTATGTGAAAAATATTGGTGGACATAAGTTGGATGTTAGATCAGAAAAATACAGGTTTGTGGGTTATCCTAAGGAGAGTATTAGATACTATTTCTACCATCCTACTCAACAAAAGGTGTTTGTTGGTAGGCATGTCATTTTCTTGGAGAAAGAGTTTATTAAAAAAAAGGGACAGTGGAAGGTTTGTTGAACTTGAGAAAGTTCAAAACTCACAACCCATCCAGGATTCACAAAATAATTTTCAACCAGATGTGCCTATTGTTGAGGCACAGCCACTACACAAATTTTCTCTCCGAAGGTCAAGTAAAGTACATAATATACTACTCAGGTATGGATTTATCATTGAGAATGACAACACATCTCACATCATTGAGAATGATGATCCTACGACTTATTCGAAAGCTGTCATAAGTAGTGACTCTGACAAATAGCTCAATACCATGAAATCCGAAATGGACTCCATATATACCAATCAAGTTTGAACTTTAGTTGATGCACCTAAGGGTGTAACCCCAATAGGCTACAAATGGGTCTTTGAAAGGAAGATTGAAGTAGATAGCCAGGTAGAGACCTATAAGGCCAGGCTGGTGGCAATAAGTTTCAGACAAAAATAAGGTGTTGATTATGAAGAAATCTTTTTATTGGTAGCCATGCTCAAGTCAATTCGGATAATACTTGCTATTGCAGCATACTATGACTATA
Organism: Elaeis guineensis; assembly: GCF_000442705.2. Taxonomy (NCBI): domain Eukaryota; kingdom Viridiplantae; phylum Streptophyta; class Magnoliopsida; order Arecales; family Arecaceae; genus Elaeis; species Elaeis guineensis. Next base: position 85,832,778 of record NC_026000.2, read on the forward strand.
AAATCTGATAGATAGATGTCAAGACTGCCTTCCTTAATGAAAACCTTGAGAAAAAAGTCTATATGAGTCAGTTAGAGAGATTTGTCTTTAGTGGGAGAGCAAATCAGGTATGTAAGTTGAATAAATCTATTTATGGATTAAAACAAGTATCGAGGAGTTGGAACATCTATTTTGATGAGACAGTCAAATCATTTGGCTTTATCAAAAATAAAGATGAACCTTGTGTGTACAAAAAAACTAGCAGAAGTGCTGTTATCTTCTTGATCTTGTATATGGACGACATACTACTTATTGAGAATGATATCTCGATATTGCAATCGGTCAAGACACGGCTATCACAAAAGTTTTCTATGAAAGACTTGGGTGAAGCATCCTATATACAGGATATAAAGATCTATAGAGATAGATAAAAAAAGATACTGGCTTGTCCCAGTCTAGGTACATAGACCTTGTGTTGAAGAGGTTCAACATGGAGGGAAGTAAAAAAGGTTACTTGCCTATAGGTCATGACATACAACTCTCTAAAATGATATCTCCTAAGACACCTGAAGAGAGAAATAGAATGAGTTCTATTCCTTATGCTTCGATTGTAGGATCAATTATGTATGCTATGTTATGTACCAGGCCTGATGTGGCTTATGCCTTGGGCATTGTAAATAGATTTTAGGCTAATCTTGGAGAGGATCATTGGAAAGTTGTGAAAAACATACTTAAGTACTTGAGAAGAACTAGAGATATTTTTCTAACATATGGTAGATCTAATTTAAAACTGAAAGGTTATACTAATTTTAGTTTTCAATCTGATCTGGATGATAGTAAATCTATTTCTGGATATGTGTTCACCTTGTATAGTGGTGCAGTAAGATGAAGAGTTCTAAATAGTAAACTATTGCTGACTCGATCACTGAGGCTGAGTATATTGCTGCTAGTGAGGCTACTGAGGAGGCCATCTGGATGAAGAAATTTATCAAAAAATTAGGTGTGATTCCAAGGATTGAACAACCAGTGCCCCTTTATTATGATAATACTGGGAAAGTTGCTCAAGCCAAAGAATCGGGGTTTCATCATAAATCCAAGCACATCCTAAGACAGTTCCACCTCGTTCGGGAGATAGTCAAAAGATGCGATGTGATCGTAGAATAAGTTGATACTAAGAGTAATATAGTGGACCCGTTCACTAAGGCCTTGTCAATATAGCAGTTTGACTGCCATCTTGATTGTATGGGCATCAAGTATAGGGGGGATTGGCTTTAGTACAAGTGAGAGATTGAAACAATAATATCCTACAAGCCAACCACATACGGAATGCGATAGGATATTTTCTGTAATTTATCTTTCAGACTCATATAATTGACATAAATATTATTAATAAAATAGATATTTTTTGATTCATTATATGCTATATTTTATTATTTTTAAGATTATAATAAACTTCATAGGTCCAGACAATGATTTTAGAACCATGATGAGATCACACCAGTGAAATCTAAAATCTTGATAGCCATGATCTAAAATATTTCTAGTCATTGGTTTATTGAGTCGAAGATCAATAATACCGGTAAGACTAGCATATCCTATATATGCTCAGAAATGAAGGTGGTTGATCTCACAACTACTTATGTGGGGACACTAATATAAGGATATGGATGCTCATTAGAGAATGAGTTCACTGAATAGACCTGTGAGAGAATATCAGATGGAGTCTTATTTATATGTCAGCTAATGATACTCTAGTAGGAGTTGTGTAAATGATCCTTTGACCTGAAATCACCATGGTACCTTGTGTACATGAATCTATATTTTGGTTCACTTTCTAACTTGATTCTCTGATCCTTGCATGGAGTATTCTGGATGTGATGAAGTGTGTATAGTGTGGGAAAAATTCAGTGCAGGGGTAAAATGGTAATTTTAAAACTTTTTCAAAATTATGATTTTACAGTGGAAAGATATTAATTAATCTAATTAATTAACATGAATTTATCCTACACTAGGATCTAAATATGATATATAGTATGCATTCATTTAAATTTGAATAGTAAACACTTTACTGTAATGTGTTCATAACACAATACCTTTGTGCGGGTAGTAGATCGCCGCAATATGATCACCGTTGGGAGAGTCTGATCGTCACGATGTAGCCACACAGCATGTCTGACCTCTACGGATCGTCCACATGAAGCTCTCGATCTGATCGACTCCTCACAAGTGCCAGCTCGTTGTAGAGCTCTTTTGACGGTGGATGCTGATCGAATGCCTTCGATCAATGTCTGTCGATTCTTCGAATATTTTGGAACATCAACAGACATGCTTGAGAGAATGTTGAAGATCTTCCTAAGATTTTATGGGCTCACGACACTCGTAGCTCACTTCTCACTTTCCGAACCCCAGACTAAAACTCTAGGAAACTCACCGAAAATCTTGCACCCACTTTTCTTTTTTTCTTTCTTTTTCTCTTGGAAGGATATGGACTTCCTTCTCATGCACAAGACTTCTCACACCCCAGAATTTTTCTCCAAAAAACATCTTCTTGCATGCCCCACTCTTCTCCTCCTTTTATAACAACGTCAAACGTCCTATCCAAAAGAAAGGATAAAGATGAGTAATTGCATATTTGAATTCAAATCAAATTTTGAATTCAAATGGACACCAACTCATCCCTTATCCACTAAAGGTGTGAGGCATGCCTTAAATCATGCATGGAGTGATTTCATGAGAAACCTTTTCTCATGTAATAAATAGGGCGTAAAAAAAGGGATAAGGTACAAAGATTGATTGTCCATTCAAATTCAAACTTTATTTTGAATTTGAATGGCCAACCAATCATCCTTATCCATCCATTTGGCACATTAAAGTGGGGCGTGGAGAGGGCTTGGCATGAGAAAAAAATTCATGAGAAGTTCCTTCTCAGGAATCCAAATGGGTGCAATGGAAGTGAGGTGGCGCATGGAGATTGGGTCAAGGTGGTTTAATTATTTAAACCAACCTAATTGAACCAAATAAGTTAGGTCCAATTAGACTAATTTAAACCCAACTTAATTAGGCTTAATTAGGCTCAGTAAAATCTAATCAAATCAAGAATTGACTAAGCCTAACCCCTGATCAAATCAGGAACTAAACCATCTCGACGATTAGGTCAACTCTTAACCTAATCGGGTCAAATCCAACTGAATCTAATTCAATTGGACTTGATCCAAAAATAATTACTCAATCAAATTGAGTTAATTAGTGATCAAATCACTAATTAAACCTTTCATAAATATTGAGTCCAAATCTGATGGGTAATCGGGTATTAGAATTCATTGATATGTAACCCTGATCGAAGAGTCCCAAACCAGTGGGACTCTTGACCCCGGTACCCAAAATGTGTGGGACTCATGATCAGAGAATTCTGATTCTCGATCACAGAGTCCTAGACATGTAAGACTCATAGTTCACGAGTATTAAGACTCTTCATCAGCCATCAGATCAGATAGGAACCTCTAATGTGTGTGACCTCGCAGGTTCGAACCTAAGCCGGTAGCACAAAAACCAATTTCTGTACTAATCGAAGTGACCATCTAGCAATGGTACCCGATGATCGGATAGGTCGAATGGTCGCAATCGCAACACTTAGAACCTATGTGAAAATGGTTACTGTATAATTCATCCTTTTGACCTTTGTGTTTAAAATGACTCAGGATTAAACTGTCAACCCTGATTAGATCATTCGAATTGTGCTCAACTCAAACATCCTGTGACTCCTCACAAAGACTACCCTGGCCAAGGTTTTGCTAAATTGAAACACAACTGTACACAGCTCCTAAACCAGAGTGATCAATCCCATCTTGACATACGCACCGACAAGTCAAGTACTTGACTACACCCAGCAGCCTTCCGTCACTGAATTAAAAATTCAGATAGTCCAATACCTAAGTGTAGTGAGTTGCTTGCAAGTCATCATGATGGTCTTAGTTGGAGGGATATTTATACCCATATTCCATCGGAGCAAATTTTGACAATAGAAATAGCTCCAGAGTCGGTCACGTTCAGTATAGATGTACCCTTACATCTCACCTGTATGCCATACCAGTATCTCCACACTTATCGGTTAAGAGGACAACCAACCTATATGGCACACAACGACCTATGTTTGATAAACATTGTCGTCCTTGGTAACAATGTATCATTTAGTCATGAACAGATTTAAGGACTAAACGACAAATCCTTCTTTGTCGAGTCTAAATAGTCCTAAGGACTTCACCACAACATAGGAGTTCATTAGAAGATGAAACATTTTGCGATGAAAAATATCAAAATAATTTTTATTAATTCATAATTCATGTACAATACAAAAATGAGCACAACCATCAACAGGCTGATGATTGGCTTTGGGATACTATTTCCAACAATCTCCCACTTGGCCTAAAGCCAATCGGTGCAGTATCTAATACCCATCTTCGACTTGTAGTTGTCGAACTCCTTCACTGCAATGGCTTTAGTGAATGGGTCAGCCAGGTTCTCCTTCCCGTCAATCTTCTGAAGATCAACGTCACCTCAATCCATAATTTCCCGGATGAGATGGTAGCGGTGCAGAATATGCTTCGTCCGCTGGTGTGCCTTTGGTTCCTTCGCCTGAGCAATGGCTCCAGAGCTGTCACAGTAGTGCAGAACTGGACCAACAAGGGAGGGTGCTACTCCGATCTCGGTGATGAATTTTCTCAGCCACACCGCTTCTTTGGCAGCATCTGATGTAGCGACATACTCTGCCTCACAACCTGAATCAGCCACTGTATGCTGCTTAAAACTTTTCCAGCAGATAGCCCCACTATTAAGGGTAAAAATAAATCCCGACACACTTTTGCTGTCATCATGATCAGACTGGAAACTAGAGTCTGTAAATCCTATAAGTCTTAAGTCTGAATTACCATAAACAAGCCACTGGTCCTTAGTATTTCTTAAATACTTCAGGATGGTTTTAACAACCTTCCAGTGATTCTCCCCTGGATCAAATTGGTATCTACTTACTACCCCTAGTGAGTATGCCACATCTGGTCGTATACATGTCATGGCGTACATGATAAATCTCACTGCCAAAGCATATGGAATCCTACCCATACGCTCTCTCTCTTGAAGTATTATCGGACAATTCCTCTTCGAGAGAGAAATTCCATGGCCTATCGGAAGATAGCCTTTCTTGGAATTCTCCATGCTGAACTCTTCAGCATAGTATCAATGTATGTGGACTGAGATAAACCAAACAATCTTTTAGATCTATCCCTATATATCCTCATCCCTAGGATGTAGGAAGCTTCTCCTAGATCCTTCATGGAGAACTATAACGACAGCCAAATCTTTATTTCCTGTAATGCAGGGACATCATTTCCGATTAAGAGAATGTCATCCACATACAATACAAGAAATACTACTACTGAACCATTAGCCCATTTATAAATGCATGGCTCTTCTCCATTCTTAACGAAGCCATATGTCTTGATTGTCTTATCTAAACGTATGTTCCAACTCTGTGATGCCTGCTTAAGTCCATAAATGAACCTCTGTAGCTTGCACACCTTAGACTCATCTGTGGATGTGAATCCTTCAGGTTGTACCATATACACCTCTTCATCCAGCTCTCCATTTAGGAAAGCTGTTTTCACATCCATCTACCAGATTTCATAGTCCAAATGGACAGCTATCGCAAGCATAATCCGAATGGATTTGAGCATTACCACAGGAGAAAACGTCTCGTCATAGTCTATACCATAACGTTGACGATATCCCTTGGCAACCAGACGGGCTTTATAGGTTTCCACCTTTTCGTTTGTGCCTCTCTTCCTCTTGAAGACCCACTTACACCCTATGGGTTTTACTCCTACGGGTGGATCAACCAATGTCCACACATCGTTGACCTTCATGGACTCCATTTTGGATTTCATGACCTCCAGCCATTTCTCAGAGTCAGGTCTTTGCATTGCATCCATGTAGGTGATCGGATCCTCATCATTTTCATCAAGTTCGATAGGATCGCCGTTCCGAACCAAGAAACCATAGTATCTGTCTGGTTGATGTGGTACTCTACCAGATCGCCTTAAGAGTGCTTGAACAATGGGCTCCAGATCTGATCTAACCAAATCCGATTCAGGTTCAGCAACTTGTGTCGGTTTTTCCACCTGTCGAACTTCGTCAAGTTTGACCTTAGAGGCAACAGTCCCTTCACCAAGGAACTCTTTTTCCAAAAAGATTGCCTTAAGGCTGAAAATACCTTTTGCTCATCAGCTAGGTAGAAGTAATACCCTTTGGTCTCTTTTGGGTACCCTATAAAATTACACTTGTCAGACCTAGGTCCAAGCTTGTTCGTAATTAAACATTTAACATAAGCCGGACACCCCCAAACCCTAAGGTGCGAGAGTACTGGCTTATGTCTATCCATATCTCATATAGCATTTTGGTTACATATTTACTCAGAACCCTATTTAGAAGGTAACAAGCCGATTCGAGCGCATATCCCCAGAGGGAGATCGGCAGACCAGCAAACCCCATCATGGATCGAACCATGTCCAATAAGATCCGATTCCTCCTTTCAGATACACCATTATGTTGTAGTGTTCCAGGAGGAGTCCACTGAGAAAGAATCCTATTCTCTTCAAGATATGTCAGAAAATCATTGGAAAGGTATTCACCTCCTCGATCAGATTGAAGACTTTTAATACACTTTTCAGTTTATTTTTCTACCTCATTTCGGAATAGTTTGAACATTTCAAACGACTCCGACTTATGCTTCATTAAATAGATATACCCATACCTCGATAGGTCATCTGTGAAGGTTATCAAGTAGAAATATCCACCTCTTGCACTTAAGCTCATGGGTCCACATACATCAAAATGTACTAGAGCCAAGAGTTCACTAGCTCGCTCACCTTTTCTAGTAAAAGGTGACTTGGTCATTTTACCAAGAAGATAGGACTCACAGGTTGGAAGTGATTCATAATCACCTACTTCAAGAATTCCTTCTTGAGCCAACCTGTTTATCCTGTTCTTATTGATATGACCTAGCCTACAGTGCCAAAGGTAGACATCTGACACATTATCTATTCTAGGATGTTTATCGGAGGTTTGAACCACATTAACAGGTTGTGATAGAAAGTAAATTCTATTATTAAGTTATCCAACAAATATTGTAACACCATTCAATAACTGTTCATGGCCAAAAGACCTACAGAAATAATATTTAATAAAAAACTTGGACAATAGTGACATTCACTCAGAATTATTTTTCGAGAATTGATTACAAGGTTCATGAGAATTGATTACAAGGTTCATGATTCCTAATGCTAGAACTGGAACTTTGCTTCCATCTCCAACGTTCAGGAATCTCTCGCCTTCATCAAATCTCCTACTGACCTGCAGATCCTGCATCGAATTGCAAATATGATAAGGGCTTCCGGTATCCAATACCCAGGCAGTAGTATCACAAATGAAAAAGTTGCAAGGTGTTATCATATAAGTACCTTGCTTCTTCTTCGGCCTGTTCGGGTCCAGGGAAGCAATGTATAGAGGACAGTTCCTCTTCCAGTGCCCCTGCTTTTTGCAAAAGAAGCACTCCGCCTGGCTCTGGTCGGGCTTGCGCATCTTGGTCTGACCCTGTGCAGATGTCCCAGCATGCAGCTGAACCTTCTTATTCTTGTTATTCTTGTTCTTCTTCTTCCATTTCTTAAAGGGTCGACGACTAGAAGAAGACCCTCCCACAACATTCACCGACTCCTTATGGAGCTGGTGATCCTTCTCAAAGTTCTGCAGCAACCCCAACAAATCGTGGTAGTTCACTGCAGACTTTATCATCTGAAAATGAGTAAGGAAGGGGGGGAAGGACTTGGGCAATGAATTAAAGATCGCATCCTTACTGAGCTGCTCGTGCAAGGGAAAGCCCAGTTTAGTTAGGCGCTCAATCATTTCGATCATGTACAGTACATGATCAGTGACTGAGGCTCCATCCCTCATCCGAGCATTGAAAATAGCACAACTAGTTTTGTGCCTTTCAACATCGTCAGACGTGCCAAAGGAGTCGTTCAACATTTGAAGCATCTCCTATGGCTGGGCATTCTCGAACTTACGGCTGAACTCATCATTCATTGCCGCCAGCATAATGCACCGAACGGTGGTGCGATCATTGAGCCACTTCTGATAAGTATCTCAGACCATCCCTCTAATGTTCGGGGCTGGCTCCTCAGGTGCCGGATCCATTACTACATAAAGGATCCGCTCATGCTCAAGGATGATTTTTAGTTTTCGATACCAGCTATCAAAATTAGGTCCCATGAGCTTGTCATTATCTAATAATGACCGAAGGGACATGGTAGTGGCCATAGCTGCATAAAGGAAAACCAGATCTCTATTAGTACATAAATTATAAATACTAAAGACTTGGACTTTAGTCTAAAGTTTCTCTCAGTATTTTTACGAACTGGTAGCCTCAACCTCCAATTCGAGGAATTACTTTAATTTCTTAGTGGGTACTAGAATCCACACAGACTACACACGAGCCCAACTTTGGTTGGTCAACCCATGTGCATCAATGGGTAGGTTCATAACCAGTTGTTTCTCTAAACAACTTCTAGTAATTGATTTTGCCCCAGAACCTAATCAGTAGGCTTTGGCCTCCACTGAAAAGATCTGGTTAGGTCCAACCATTAACATGATTTGATTTGGTGAATTGGACCAATAGATGATCAGGCCCGACTTTGGCTGGCCAACCTGACCACCATTAGAAAGACTCAAACCAAATTATCATATTATGAATGATAATTCCATTAGTCAATAAGCACCAGGCCTTTGGGCCTCCAATGATTATTAAACTAATAGACTCATTATCACTCACTTAATGGGAGGCTATGACTTAGTTATCAATATAACTTAATCATTTTTAGGGACCTAATAATTTTTGAGAATTTTATTAAAAGATAGATGAGAAGAAAATATCCAGTCAATTTCAATCCTCCCACTGACTTCACCAAGTCAGATTAAAAAAAGATTTAATTAAAGCTGGCACTAGGAGCACCTAAATTAGTTAAATTGATTTACCTAATGACATGGGTGAGCCCTAATCACCAAGTGATCTAATCAAAACTTAATTCACTAAGTTGGCCAGGTAAGTGAGATCAGTGGTGGGGATAAGCCATTAACTCGTCAAAAATTGAATTACTGCGAGTAGCTTCCGCTTAAAAACCACTGGTCAAAATGCCAAACTTACCTTAGACACCAACCTGTTTATTAGTTTTAATTTGATCAACTTATTAAATAGGGTTCCTCCGTGTAGCCATGAATTAAGTCCATCTTGGTCTAGTTAAAGATATGGACCCATTCAACTACAACTATTGGAGTTGATTCTAGAGTATCCTTGACCTAATCTAATTCAACTTTTGATTAGATTTGACCAATTACTCTAATTTAGTCCATTTCTTTAAACTAACCTGGCTCTGATACCATTTGTGGGAAAAATTCAATGCAGGGGTAAAATGGTAATTTTAAAACTTTTTCAAAATTATGATTTTACAGTGGAAAGATATTAATTAATCTAATTAATTAACATAAATTTATCCTACAATAGGATCTAAATATCATATATAGTATGTATTCATTTAAATTTGAAATTCAAATTCGAACAGTAAACACTTTACTGTAATGTGTTCAGAACACAATACCTTTGTGCGGGTAGTAGATCGCCACAATCTGATCACCATCGGGAGAGCCTGATCATCGCGACGTAGCCACACAGCATGTCTGGCCTCTGTGGATCATCCACACGAAGCTCTCGATCTGATCGACTCCTCACGAGTGCTAGCTCGTTGTAGAGCCCTTTTGACGGTGGATGCTGATCGAACTCCTTCGATCGATGTCTGTCGATTCTTCGGATGCTCTGGATCATCAACGGATGTACTTGAGAAAATGTTGAAGATCTTTCTGAGATTTTGTGAGCTCACGACACTCATAGCTCACCTTCTCACTTCCCGAACCCCAGGCTAAAACTCTAGGGAACTCACCGGAAACCTTGCACCCAATTTTTTTTTTTTCTTTCTTTTTCTCTTGGAAGGATATGGACTTCCTTCTCATGCAAAAGACTTCTCATGCCCCAAAATTTTTTTCCAAAAAACTTCTTCTTGCACGTCCCACTCTTCTCCTTTTATAACAACATTAAACGTCTTATCCAAAAGAAAGAATAAAAATGAGTAATTGCACATTTGAATTCAAATCAAATTTTGAATTCAAATGGACACCAACTCATCCCTTATCCACTAAAGGTATGTGGCGTGGCTTAAATTGTGCATGGAGTGATTTCATGAGAAACCTTTTCTCATGTAATAAATAGGGCGTAAAAAAAAAGATAAGGTGCAAAGATTGATTGCCCATTCAAATTCAAACTTTATTTTGAATTTGAATGACCAACCAATCATCCTTATCCATCCATTTGGCACATTAAAGTAGGGCATGGAGAGGGCTTAGCGTGAGGAAAAAATTCATGAGAAGTTCCTTCTCATGAATCCAAATGGGTGCAATGGAAGTGAGGTGGCGCATGGAGATTGGGTCAAGGTGGTTTAATTGTTTAAACCAACCTAATTGAACCAAATAAGTTAGGTCCAATTAGACTAATTTCAATCCAACTTAATTAGGTTTAATTAGGTTCAATAAAATCTTAATCAAATCAGGAATTGACTAAGCCCAACCTCTGATCAAATCAGGGACCAAACCATCTCAACGATTAGGTCAACTCTTAACCTAATCGGGTCAAACCCAACTGAATCCAATTCAATTGGACTTGATCGAAAAATAATTACTCAATCAAATTGAGTTAATTAGCGATCAAATCACTAATTAACCTCTCATAAATATTGAGTCCAAATCCGATGGGTAATCGGGTATCAGAATTCATTGATATGTAACCCTGATCGAAGAGTCCCAAACCAGTGGGACTCTTGACCCCGGTACCCAAAATGTATAGGACTCGTGATCAGAGAATTTTGATTTTCGATCACAGAGTCCCAGACACATAGGACTCATAGTCCACGAGTATTAGAACTCTTCATCAGCCATCAGATCAGATAGGAACCTCTAATGTGTGTGACCTCGTAGGTTCGAACCTAAGCCGGTAGCACAGGAACTAATTCCTGTACTAATCGAAGTGACCATCTAGCAATGGTACCCGACGATCGAATAGGTCGAATGGTCACAATCGCAATACTCATAACCTACATGAATATGGTTACTGTATAATTCATCCTTTTGACCTCTGTGTTTAGGATGACTCAGGGTTAAACTATCAACCCTGATCAGATCATCCGAATCGTGCTCAACTCAAATAGTCCTGTGACTCCTCACAAAGACTACCCTAGCCAAGGTTTTGCTAAATTGAAATATGACTGTACATAGCTCCTAAACTGGAGTGGTTAATCCCATCTTGACACACGCACCGACAAGTGAAGTACTTGACTACACCCAGCAGCCTTCCATTACTGAATTAAAAATTCTGGTAGTCCAGTGCCTAAGTGCAGTGAGTTGCTTGCAAGTCACCATGGCGGTCTCAGGTCGGAGGGATATTTATACCCATATTCCATCGAAGCAAATCTTGACAGCAGAAATAGCTCCAGAGTCGGTCACGTTCAGTGCAGATGTACCCTTACATCTCACCTATATGCCATACCAGTGTCTCCACACTCATTGGTTAAGAGGATAACCAACCTATATGGCACACAATGACCTATGTTTGATAAACGTTGTCGTCCTTGGTAACAACGTATCATTTGGTTGCGAACAGATTTAAGGACTAAACGACAAATCATTCTTTATCGAGTCTAAATAGTCCTAAGGACTTCACCACAACATAGGAGTTCATTAGAAGATGAAACATTTTATGATGAAAAATGCCAAAATAATTTTTATTAATTCATAATTCATGTACAATACAAAAATGAGCACAACCGTCAACAGACTGATGATTGGCTTTGGGATACTATTCCCAACATATAGAGGTTGTGAGTGATCATTAAGGGATCAGTCACTCCTAATAAGGGGAGCAAACATCCTATGTGATCTCATAGATCGATGATTCTGGAAGTCTTTGGCTAAAGCAGGATGATAATAAAAAAAAAATTCTAATATATCATCAACTAAATCATCACCTTCTGATCAAGATACATATAGATAAGCAATTTAGATTTGACATATTTTCTGGCCTATAGCTCATCTGGGATATTGTTTGACTGAAGGATTGAATTACACAATAACTTACTACTGAAGGATATTTTGATAATTTTTTATCAAAATTTTAAATCTTTTAGATAGTCATAATATATTGTTAGATATCAATCTTAACTTGTACACTCATCAAAATTAAAAGAGTTTAATTCAGAAATCAATTAGGAAGAGTTCTAGTTAATTGGGACTCTTCGGCTGACCTAATCTGATCGGATTAGGGTTACGTCGAGAGTTTGGATCTACTGCTGGCTAGATTTAGAATCCAATGGGTCAAACACTTTGAGATTTAATTTTAATCTAATTTAATTATAATTTAATATAAATTTTAAGGGTTAATTTGATATGTTAGCAAATTGTATTAACCCAAATTCCTAAATTGGTTTAGTTCAAAATGTTTGAGCTAAACTAGATCAGTTGTCTTTGATCTAATGGGATTGGGTCAATTTTAATTGGGTTCTTATCCAACATGAAATAGTTTCAAGTGTCGAAGGAATCCTCTACATCCACCAAGTTCCATGCCAAAATAAAAGTGCCACCCCCTCTTAATTAACATGGGAAGATGAAGAGTCCTTAATGAAGGCTCTTATCTTATCCTATTGCCTTGTATTCTCATCCAGATCCTTTATGATTTCATGCCATTTTTTCTTAGAGAATTTATGAGGCATAGAAGAAGAGGAGTCCTTATATGTGAAGGGTCTCTTGTGCCAAAAATAATGCATGGTGATTTAATTCACCAAATGAGAAAGTGGAGCACCAAAGGTTGGTGCCCCTTGGTCCTTCCTCATGTCCCATGGTCACCTATTTATATAGGGCATCCCATATGGACCTGGTGCTTGATTTTGGGTGAAATCAGAGATAAGTGGCACATAAAAGAGAGAGAAAATTTTGAAAAAAATTTGAAAAAAAGGTAAGAAAAAATTGAGAGGCAAAAGTTGTAAGAAGGGTGATGAGAGAATTAGCAAGTGTTGCTAGTGTGCCCTAGAATTTGATTTTTTCATGTGTTAGAGCCCAAAATCAAATCTTAAGTTATGAGATATTTGAAGAGTGTCTTCTTGATGTGATTTTGGTGGCAAGATCGAAGGTGACTGGGCTTTGATGTGATTGTACTTTCAGTTCAAAGAATAAAATGTTATTAAGAAGACAAGGCTGCGACAGCACATCGATTTGGAAAGACCTTGGCCAACTTCCGTGTGGATCACCGTTGGAGAGCTTCTACTTTGGAGTCTTGTGGAGATCACCATTGTGCCATATTATTTTTTAGTGAAAGTATAAAATTCTATCTCTTTGCATGCTTGTTTTTATTTTGATCGATATCGATAAGGTGATTCTAGGGTTTGGATTTCAGCTCGATAGTTTTAACTGTCAAAACTATTCATTTATTCATTTTAAAGATTTTAAAATTTAATTTCTGCTGCATGTCTAGAACCCACAAGTAAATTTTCTTCTTTTGCTTTCTTCTTTATGGGATCTCATAGTGGTACCCCCATACACCTGAAGAGCATCCCATTGAATGGGAAGAGAGGGCCATGAAATCCTACTTGCTCTTATGATCGGACGGCTTAATGATTACCCAATCAAAGTACTTTGCTGCTTAGAATATCTAATCTAAATAGATGATAATCAGATCTGAAAATAAACTTATTTAGATCTAATCTAAATCATATATAGTTAGATCTAACATCAAAAAATCAGATTTAAGGTCATAATAATTCATATCAAAACAACCATGCTCTGATACTAATTGAAGAAAATATACGGTAGTGCTATACATGTAATTTTAAAAATTGTATGCAGTGAAAAAAAAGATTAAATAATTTAATATTAATCACATGCATAAGATCTAATCTAGAGTACCATCTCATGATCTATGATATAAAAAATATGCATTTTAGATTTGACAATAATAACACACATCGATCTCATCGATGCTGAAATCCTAGATCTAAATATTAGATCTAACATTGCAATTAAGATAAGATAGAAATCATTGTCAAACCAATTTGATATTGATCTCCTCTGGTCCAACGGTTGGAGAAGGTGTTCCTCAGATCACTCACAGCCACACGAAGTCATCTGGCCTCTACAAAAAAATCCACGTGAAGACTGACGTAGATCAGGGGTTTGGAGGTGCTAACCTGCAAGTAACTTCCACAGCTGATCTCTTCTTTTTCAAGCACTTTGGATACTCTAAAGCAAGAAAAGATCTGGAGGAGGAAGAGAGAAGGAGGAGAAGATCTCTAAAAAATCAAAAAAATAGCAAGAGAACCAATGATGGGACGTCCAAGATAGGAGCCCCCCTTTTATAGACTAGGAATTAGGGTTTTCATCCAAGGAAGGGTGCCATATTCTCTCCATGCCACAAACCTTTTTGGGAATCTAAAAATTTTTAGATTTGAGAGTTAGCATGGGGAAGGACATCTGGTATCTCACACACCCAAAAACTCTCCAGAAAAAATAGGAAAAAAAACAATTTGGCACCAATAACTTTTCTTATTTGAAAAATTCTTTTCCTAGTTTATATCTTATCTCTAATTCGGATCGCATTCGAATTAGACAAGAGATAAGATTATGACTCATCAATCATTGCTGCCCTCCCTTATTGGGTCAACTACTTTGACACTAAAAAGATCAAGCCAAATCTAATTTGGCATTGAGATGTGGGCATGAGTCAAAGTGTGGTGCAAGGAGATAAGGATAGAGTCCAAGTTGATAAGGACTCTTTATTTTTAATCTGATTCTAATCCAAATTAAATTTGGATTGAACCCACTGATAGAAATGAACCTAATCCAATTAGAATCTAAATATTTTATCAAATTTTTAATCCAATTAAGAATTAGCCAAATTCAAATCCTGATTGAATCAAGATCAAATTTTTCTTATAATCAGGATTGATCATATCAAGCCCAATCTGAGTCGAACTGAATCTAATTCAATTAAACTTGATCAAAGCTCTTTACTCAATCAAATTGAGTTAATTAGTAATCTAATTACTAATTAATTCTCTATAATAATAGAGTCTTAGTCCCAGTGGGACTTTCTCCCAGAGTCCCAGTCCCAGTAGGGCTCGTCACTAGAGTCACAATCCAATTAGACTCTTCAGCCATTAGATCTGATCAAATTTTTAAATACGTGTGACCCCATAGGTTCAAACCTAAGCTGATAGCATAGGAACAACTTCTTATACCAATCGATGTAACTATCTAATAATGGTGACCTAATGATCGGATAGGTCGAAGTATTACAAAGTAACATTTTGGAACCTACTGACATATGGTTATCGTATAATTCATCTCTTTAACCTTAATGCTCAAGGTGATCTAGGATTTAACTGTCTACCCTAATTAAGTCAATCACATTATATTTCAACCTTTCAAATCCATCTCATGGA
Organism: Elaeis guineensis; assembly: GCF_000442705.2. Classification (NCBI taxonomy): domain Eukaryota; kingdom Viridiplantae; phylum Streptophyta; class Magnoliopsida; order Arecales; family Arecaceae; genus Elaeis; species Elaeis guineensis. Next base: position 85,848,392 of record NC_026000.2, read on the forward strand.
TTATCTTGATCAAGATTTTACTAAATTGAAATATACTGATGCATATCTCCTACTAATTCAGAGGGGTCAATTCTATCTTAACTCATGTACTAACTTGATAAGTACTTGACTACACCCAGTGTCCTTCTATCACTGAGTTAGAAACTCAGATGGTTCGATACTAAAGTATAGTGAGTTGCTTAGAAGTCACCATATTGATCTCAGATCTGAGGGACACTTATACCCATACCCTTCACGAGCTACTCTTGAAAGTAGAGTACTCGACAAATGATCACGTTTGATGCGAATGTACTCCTACATTCCATCTGCACGCTATAACAGTGTCTCCACACTCTTTGGTTAAGAGGACAATCAACTTATATGACGCGCAGCGACCTATACTCGATATTGCTATCGTCCCATTAATAGCATATCATTTGGTCACGAACACTTTCAAAGACTTAACGATAAATCCTCTTTTGTCGATTAATTCTAGTCCTAAAGACTTCGTTACAATACAAGAGTTCAAAAATGGATAATTTGTAATAAAAATATCAAATAATTTTTATTAATAAAATTCATATATAATTTACAAGATGAGCACAATCGTCAACAGACTGACAATTGGCTTTGGGATACATTTCCCAACACTTGGAGGAGTTCATTATGAGAGAATCCCATTCTTTCCAAGATATGTTAGAAATTTATTGGAAAGGTATTCACCCTGTCGGTCGGACCGAAGAGTCTTAATACCTTTTTCAGTTTGTTTCTCTACTTCATTATAAAATTGTTTGAACATTTTCAATGATTCGATCTTGTGTTTCATCAAGTAGACATACACGTACCTAGATAGGTCATCTATGAATGTAATGAAATAGCTATACCCTCCTCTGGCACTAATGTTCATAGATCCATAAACATCACTATGTATTTGACCTAGAACTTCACTAGCTCATTCACCTTTTTCAGTAAATGATGATTTAGTCATCTTTCCAAGAAGATAAGACTCATAGGTCGGCAATGATTCACAATCATTGATATTGAAGATACCCTCTTGTACTTACCTGTTTATCCTGCTCTTGTTAATATGATCGAGCCTGTAATGCCAAAGGTAGGCATCTGTGATATTATCTAACTTTAGACATTTATTTGGAGTGTATATTACACTCACAAGCTATGATAAAATATAGATGCCATTTCTTAATTGTCCTCACATTATTGTAATATGATTCATAATGGTATCACAATAATCATTCTTTATTGATAAACTATAATCATCTTTGATCAAAATGCCAACAGAGATTATATTCAACGAGAAAGATGGACAATAGTGACAATCACTCAAAATGACACTATTAGATTTGAAAACAAGCTCGACAACTCCTAAAGCTAAGATTGGAACTTGGCTTCCATCTCTCACATTCAGAAATCTCCAGCCATTCTCAAATTTTCTACTAACTTGAAGTCCTTGCAATGAATTGCATATGTGAACTGGACTTCTGATATCCAATATCCAGATAGTAGTGTTAGATATAGAGAAATTACAAGGTGTTATTATATAAGCACCTTGACCAGTAACTAATTGCTCGTTTCTCTTAGCTTATTGGGTTATACTCTGCTTGACTCAGTTTAGCCTTAAATTTTTTAGCTAGATTGGACTCAAGACCAATGTTTAACTTTTGATACTGGCTATCAAAGATAGGTCTGATAAGCTCATCACTATCAAATAGTGAATGGAATGATAAATTACTAGCTTGTTTTGAAAAGAAAGAAAAACACAGACCTAATTAGTATATAAATTAATCAAGCCTAAAGACATGGACTTTAATCTAAAGGTTCTCTCACTATTTTATACGAATTGGTAGCCTCTAACTCCAATTCGAAGAATTACCTTAATTTTTTAGCAGATACTAGAATCCACACAGACTGTATATAGGCTCGAGTATAGCTCAGCCAATCCATATACATCTATGAGTAGATTCTCAATTAATTATTTTTAAATAATTTTTAATAATTAATTTCACTTTAGATTTTATTTCAGAAGATGATGGGCCTTCACTGAAAGTCCTGATTAAGTCCAACTATTAACATAAATCTATTCGATAATTCTAACTAACGAATAATCAGATCCGAGTATGCCTCGACTAACCCAACCATTCATCAGATAGTATAACAGAGTCATCATATGATGAATAATAATTTCATCATTCAAAGAAACATCAGACGGATGATGCCTGCAATATCAATTAGAAATAATAGACCTATTACTATTCACCTTAATGGAAGGCTATGATCTAGTTATCACCATAACTATCTCATTTTATGGATTTAATAATTTAGAGGATTTGGTTAACATAATTTTAACAAAATTAAATACACAGACCAGCTAATCTTAATCCTCCCACTGACTTCACCAAGTCAGATCAGGGTGGACTAGAAATAAGCTAGTCCAAATGATAAGCCATCAATCTTTCCACTGATTTCACCAAATCATGTCGAGGATAAAGACAAGTTAAACTAAGGGCACCTAAATATGTCAAACTAATTTTTTAGTAAGCATGGATCAATCCCGAATCGTTAAGCGATCTGATCAAAACTTGATTCACCATATTGCTAGGTAAGTGAGATCGGTGGAGGAATATGCCATTAACTCATTATAGACCCAATCTATAGGAGTAGCTCCCAATTAATGATCATCGGTTATGACTGCCAAACTTACCTTAGATACCAACTGGTTAATTAGTTTCAATTGGGTCAACTTATGGATTTTGGGTTCGACCGCTGAGCTTAAGATCAAAGTTCATTTGGGTCTAATCAAAGACATGGACTCGACCAAGTACAACTATTGTATTGGCTCTAGAAAAATTTTGATTTAATCTAATTTCTCTCCTTAGTCCATTTAATCTTTGATTCTAACCCTAGGGTCTAACCCAATTAGGTGGATCTGATCAAGCTAACCCATAAACCCATCACCCATATTTTATACGAATGACATTTTAATTCATAATTCTAGATCTAATTTATTTAACTTAATTCTCAATTAAGTTTGGGACTACAGATAGAGATTCGATATTTAAAAATAATTTTAAATTTTATAAAATATTTTTATAATTAATTTTCATACATGATTATTTAGATTTGAAACTTGAATCGACTTACCCCTAGATTGAGCTGACTTATCACAATAGGTCAACTAAGTTTTGAGACTTAGTTGACTTATTGATGATGAATTATCATAATTTCAGCCTATTACATTAAGTCAGCTCAACAAAAATTGAGCTGACTAACCAGGGTCCGGAGTCGACCCAAACAATATTGAGTTGACTCAACAGGCAAACTACAATAATTGTATTAATTTTAGATCAAAATAATTTTACATAAATAGTAATAAAATCAATCATAAATTATTTTAGAAATATTCTAAATATATTTGTGATTCTAGATTTTATTTGTAAAGATTATATGTAAATAATTTTTATATAACATATCATATACACAATCTTAAGATTTTGTAAAAAAAATAAATTTTTTTTTTCACATTCATCTTCATAGGATATAGTCACAATGGTACTCCTACACATCATAAGAAGATTCAATTGAATGAAAACAAGAGAGATCTAATCTCTATTACCTCCTATGACAGGATGGCCTGATGACAAACTCAATCGGATTACTTTGCTACTCAGATCATCTAATCTAAATAATTTAGATCTAATCTAAATTATTTTAGATCTAATTATCATATTTGATTATATTAAAATCAGATAATTATTATCATAAATAAAAATTATATACTTCAATTTAAAATTAAATTAAGGATCAGCACAAACTAGGCAACCTTTGCACTGTAAGGGATAAACCTTACAGTAGGACAACCTTATATCAGTTTGTGCAATCAGATTTATAACTAATTTCAAATCTAAATATCATATATCAGATCTAATCTAAATTAAATTTTATGACATGAATTTATATGATCTAATCTAGTTTCATGCATGCATTTCAAAAATTTTATAGTAAAAAAATATTAGATTAAACTATTTAATCTATAAATATATGTATAAGATCTGATCTTAAAACTTCTATAAATGGATCTATGATATGAATTTATATGCATAAAATTTGAATTTAAAATAACAAATATGTGAACCAAAATTCAGTATTTAGCAATAGATCTAATCTACTACTTTTAGAGTTTCGAACCCAATACCTGAGCGTGGGTAGTGAAACTCCATGATTGAGAACTTTGATCTAGAAGTCCTTTATGGTTGCTAGTAGCCGCACAAGCATCTGACCTCTACAGATGGTCTACACGAAGCCCTCGAACCGATCAGCCCTCCGCGGGAGTGCTAGCTTGTGCAATCAACTTCTGATGGCAGATCTGATTTGATCTTCTTCTTCGATTGCCTTAGACCTTTCTAATGTTGAAGATGAATTAGAGAAAGATACTGGATGGTGGAGAAAAAATAGATGAAAACACTCTTTTCTTTGATTTTTCTTCACCCAGAAACCCTAGAACAGTTCTAGGTCTCTCACCCGAGAGCAGATAGATCTCCTCCCTTGTTCACGCTAAAGAAGATAGAAGCCCACCCAAATCTCATACCCCAGAAAAGGTATCTTTCCCTCTGATATCTCATGGTAAAAATCAGAGAGTGGTTGGCACACAAAAATATAGGCTTTTTATGGTTGTTGCACAAATGGGATTAGATAGGATAAGAGCTGGAGTTTGTTACAATTCAAATTATTTTGAATTTTAATTTAACTCTAACTATTTTTTACCCTTATCTGACTTAATGAGGGACCTACTAGAAGATTTTGGGCATAGAAAACAATCAGAAATACTTCCTTTTTGTTGCACATAATAGGCACCTTCACAAGGACCCAACGTGTGGAAGGATAGGGACAGGGTTTTAGGTTTAAATTCAAACCTTTTGAATTCAATTTAAAACCAATCTCATCATAACACTAATGGGTGATAAAAGAATAGTTTTGGCATGGATTATTCATTGCACAAACTAATTTGTGCGATGAAAGAAAGGGTGGAGAGAAGGGAAGGCGCAAGAAAGAGAGTTCCATTCATTTGGGACTCTAGGGTAATTTAGATTATATTTTATTGCATGCATTAGTTGCTTATGATCTTGAAACTGTTTTAGATCTAAACCTAATGTCATATATCATATATATGTAGTTTCAGATCTAAATTAAAATATGTATCACATATATATCAAATTTTAAATCTAAAATTAAAAATATATATATCAAATATATGTATAATTAGATCCAAAATAATGATTAAAATATTTTAACAATATTTTTTAAAAAATTAGTTTACATCAAACTAGGATAACCTTTTCAATATAGGGGGTAAACTCTATACCAGGATAACCTTATACCAATTTGATGTTAACTTTTAATCATTCTAATTTCAGATCTAAATATAAAATAAGATATATCACATATGCTAATTTTTAGATCTAAAAGATTGATTTAATTACTTTGAAAATAATTTTTCAAAATCGATCAATCTTGTGTTATGACAATCTTTACAATATAAAAGGTAAACCCTATATCAAGACAACTTTATATCAGCACAAGATCAATTTTAAATCACCAAAACTTTAAGATCAAAGGTAAAAATCAGATTATATATGTTTTTAAAAATTAGTAGCTCTGATACCACTATTAAAAAATTAGGTAGGGTGCACGTGTAGATTTCAAAAATCTTTACAAGAGTAGTGGAAAAATAATTGGGTTAAACCCTTTAACCCCACATGCATTATATCTTATCTAATCTTATCCAAGTCCAAAAGTAAAGACATATATAATCTAAAAATAAAATAAGTATGAGATCAAATCTCAATACCTTAGGATGGATAGAAATTCATCGATACCGATGATATCATATTCCAAGTTCCTTGAGCCGCACATGTATCTGGCCTCTACAGGTGTCTATCAAGATCAACCTCGAATCCTTCTTCTCATGGTAGATTCTTCTTCTTCAAATAGGATCTTAGCCTTTTAAAACCTCGATCAACTCTTGAACTGCAGCCCTTTTTCTCTCCTTTTCTCGCTGTAGAAGAAAGCCTCCTCAATCTTGGCATGTAGAAAGGTGCGATGCCCAACCTTTGGGCATTGGAAAGAGAAGAGAGAGAGGGTATGGCATGGAGAGAAGAGAGGGAGAGAGAGAGATCTAATTTTTAATCAAAAATAAACTAACTCCTAAAACCTTACGAGACCTTATCTTTATATAGGTCCTTTTTTGATCCAAATCAGGTACTAATTAACTTAAAAAGGCACATTCTTATCTCACAAGGATTTCTACCTTTTTAATCTAATTTTTTCTCACTAAAATCAAACTTAATTAGTAGAACATCAGCCCCTTTTGGTAATCATATGAGGCACCCTAGCCAGATAAGGCAATCTAAGTGGGTGCCCCATGGAATATAGGATAGGTAGTTGGGGCGCCAACCTTTGGTGCCCTATTCTAGGGTTTTTATTCAAGAAAGGGGGCGTGGCCCCTCTCTCTCTCCTTCTATTCCATGCCACAAGAGGGGGTGGGCCCCTCCTGCATTATCCAGGGGTTGGCACCCCTTGATCCTGCCAAAAATGGAGGAAGGTGCCACCCTTCTTTCCAATAATTTCACACATACATTAGGAGATAATGAGAAGATAATGAAGAGATAATGAGGAGATAATTTAGTCAACTCATTGACTTAATTCAATCCTCTTGGGCTCACAATTATACACCCAATAAAATTCAAATGGATTTAGGTTAGGTTCAAGGCTATAGACTTGATCCAATTGAAGTTTCAAGAAGAATTAGGTTTAACCATGTGCTAGCATGGTTTTCTTAAATCCAATAGGATTTCAATAAATCCTAGCTCAATTAGAACTTCATAAGCTCAATTGGTAAATTCAAGATTAAATTTCTTAAAGTGTAACCCCACAGATTTTATTCTATCTGATAGTGAGATATATTGTGATCTCCATCACAATATTTTCACTCAATTGATAAATTCTAACTCTATCCTTCGAGGGTCATCGATCATCAAGATGGCGCCCGATGAGTCTCACAATCCATTAGTGACACCTAACAGTATGTAGTGGCAACCCAGTAGAATAAAAGTATGAACCACTATGTGTAGTTATCATATGATTCAGTCCTTCTATCATGAGTTCTGACTTGATGGAGGTCATGGAGAACTCATCAGACCCCATCGTCAGTCATATGCTAGATTGGCTCGACTCGAGTTCATTTGTAAATCCCGTAAAAACTTTTTTTCAATATTCACACTTGCTTTGGCCAAAGATTTTCTGAACTCAGTCTTGCAAATCGCATAAGATTTTTTCTTTTCAATCAAGATCGATAGATTCCATCTAGATACATCTTACTCCAAACAACGAACCTAAATCTACTGAAGCTAACATACACAGCAAGGATCTGAATGGCTAGGGATCAAGAGAATATGCAGTTAAACTTAGTAGCCTTACTGCAAATAGCCAATGACACTACAGGTCAAAAGACCACTCACACCACTACAGTATTGAGAAGAGCACTGACGAGTGAGTAGACATCCACGTAGTTTCTCATGATGATCACACTCAATGCAAGTTGTTCTCTAACAACAATCCGCACCTTCACCCCAGTGTCCTTATACTGCAGATCAGAGATCATCTACCTACAAGAGAGGTGAATAGTAAATCAATCTTGAATGGATTGAGCACTATCCTTCGTGATGATCCTTTGATCAGGAGCATTTAGAAATTAATCACTAATTAATGTATGTCTCAAATTCTCAACACATTGAGAATATACAAAAATTATCTTTATTAATTTTTAGGATAAATCATGGACACGTAAACATGATTGGAATGAAAAAGTTTTTTATTGATAATAAAAAATTACAAGTACAAATTTAAGCCCTAAAATTATAAAATGCATCGGCCAACAATTGGCTTCTAGTGCACAAATCTAATAGGATGATCATTGGATGGCCCAAAGGCCTAGTGCTCATCTACTATTGAAATTATCATTTATAATATGATGACTCAGTCGAGTCTCTCTTATGGATGATCAGGATGATCGACCAAAATCGGGCCTGATCATTTATGGTTAGATTGTTGAGTATGATCATGTTAATGGTTGGATCCAATCAGACCTTTTAATGGAGGCCAAAGACTACTGTTAGGACTCTGGGGCAAAATTAACTACTAAAAATTATTTGATGAAATAATTGATTAAGAACCTACCTATATAATACACATGGGTGAGCTGACCAAAGTCGGGCTCATATGCAACTGTGTGGATTCTAGTATTCGCTAATCAATTAAGATAATTTCTTGAATTGGAGGTAGAGGCTACCAATTCATTTAAAATAGTAAGAGAACTTTTAGACTAAAGTCTATATCTTTAGGCTTAATCAATTTACATACCAATTAGATTTTGATTTTTTTTTTTGTAATTATGGTCATCAACTTGTTGCTTCGATCACTGTTAGATGGTGATAAATTGAGGGGATCCAATTTTGATGGCTGGTATCGAAAATTGAAGATATTCTTAGAAAACGAGCAGATCTTGTACGTACTGACAGATTCGACACCTGAGGAGCCCTCTCCTAATGCTTGCGTGTGGTTTAAGAGACTTACTTTATCACACCCCTGACCCAAGATTATGAATCGAGGATCATGACAACCACCGTATACTCATAGAAAATTCTTTCCATAAGCATGCAAAGCATCTTATCATGCTATCCTAAAACAACAACAGAATAATTAGTCAATAATTTAAATCTTAAACATAATGATCTAATTTTTTTTTTAATATCTCAAAAAATTCAACAATGATTCATAGGTCTTACATTAAATTCCATAAGATTTTTAACTTAAAATAAAAGTATGGAGATTCTGCTTTTGATCACTCTTCCATTCATATCTTATATCATCCTAATTCTTCAACATCTGTAAAAATAGTAAAATAAGAGATAATGAGCTAGACAGCCCAGTAAGCAATGATCACTTTCAATAGATTTTATCAGACATTAAAGTAAATAATTATTTATAGAAAATAAGCATATCAAGTTCATCAATTTGAAATCAATTTTGATTATGCAATATAGTTCAAGTCAAATTTATTTCTTTTTCAAAATTCAAGTTTCTTTTGAGATTTTAATTTCTTTCATTCTTAAATTTTTTTCGTCAATCATGAGCTATGACCATATTTTTCCTATGACAGGGTCATAACACCGCGTATCTTCTTACGGTAAGTTGCGAATTATCTGGCAGCAAAGTCCTTCGAAACCGCTGGTCTCTCTGGTGGTTTGCCGCTGGTCTCTTTGGCGACATAAACCCTCAGGATAAATCAATTGCCAACGTATATACCCCCATTGGTGGGGTCCTTTACATAGTCAGGTTGTCAATTCATATTATTCTTATATCAAAATTTTTCATAAATTATATTTTATATTTTAATTTTAATAAAAAAATATATAATCATGTAGTATCGAAATCAATCAATATAATGCATCATGAAATCAATATGTTCAATCATGCTTCATCATAACATTTCGAATAAGATATTTTTCATAATAAAATATCATTCATCTAATTCATGTATCATTTCATAATTATGTCAGAAAAATATATTATAATTTGCTGATAAATCTAGAAAAAGTGAAACATTACTTACCTCGAATGCATTCCAATAAATCCACATAATTCTATAATTTTTTTTCTAAAATTCTTAGTTCATAAATCATATCACAATATCCGATTATCAGGTGTCAATGATACCTATGCAAAATCAAATTCAATAATCAGAAAGAATATGAATATTATATTTTAACGATTTAGATTGGGTCCGATCATCTAATTTCATCTAATCAAAATCTAATTAAGACACAGACAATCCAAAGTTTGACTATCAGATCAAATCAGATTTGAGGTGATAGGATCGAGGTTTCTTCATTGATTTCATAAAATTAAGTAGAGAGAGAAAATCAGAGGAGAGAAAATTCATGAGGTACAATTCGAATTGATTAGGTGACATAATCCAACATTACGATTGGTCCAATATCTTGATTGGTGAAATCAACATGATCAAATCAAGTCATGACTAGATCGGGATCATAGATGATCAAATCTAAGGATTCATGGTCTGATCAAGGTGCTGGCATACAACCTGACAACCACGGATCAGGATGCTTTCACTAGAATCATTTAAACTCATCAAAATAAAATTTTTTTTCTTGATAAATTTTTAAAAAATAAACTTCTAGAAAGATAAATTCATGAAGATAAATCTGTACTAATTAGACGATACAGTTTCAATAAATTTGATTAATCTGATCAAGATAAATTAATTAATTCATGCTAAAATTACCATATGGATAATTCAATAGAATTATGGGTGATAAAATCTAAAAATATTTGATCTGATCAAGGTGGGTGCCAGTACGCTGCCCGACAATCATAGATCAGGATTCTTTATCAAATCAAAAATATTAAAAAAAAATTTTATTGACAAATCGATCAAGAGAGAAATAATTTTAGAGAGAAAAAATTTTAGAGAGAGAAAATTTTAGAGAGAGAAAATTCATCTTGGACTCCTTAGATGATATGATTCAACAAATCCGATCGATCAGATCAAATCATGCTAAAATTATCATATAGATAATTCAATAAAATCATAGAAAATAGAATCTTAAAAATACCTAATCTGATCAAAGTGGGTATCGGTGTACCGTCCGGTGATCACAGATCAAAAATCCATCACTAGGATCATTTAAATTCAGCATCATTCTTCTTAAAATTTTAAAAAATCTTAAGAGAGAAAAATAATCTAGAGAGAGAAAGTAGAGAGAGATTAGAGAGAGAAAGAAAAAGTAGAGAGAAGAAAAGAGGGAGAGAGAGAGAGGATAGAGTCTATATTTTTTTTCTATTTTTCTTCTTCTTTTTTTTCTTTTCTTTTTCTTTTTTTTTCTTTTCTTTTTCTTTTTCTTTTTTTTCCTTTTCCTTCCTTCTTTTTCTTTTTCTTTTTCTTTTCCTTCCTTCTTCTTCCCGCAGCTTCCTTTGGGCCAAAATTGGGGACCTCACAGTCCCCTCGATTAGTCAGCCGACCAACGGCCAACCGACACGAGACTGGCTGGCTCCAAAAGAGCGACGACAGGCGGCTCGGAGAGACCCAAACTGGTGGGCGACGGCGACCACCAATGCTCGAAAAATTGAAGAAAAGAGAGTAAAAATAGAGATTTCTTTCGCAACAAAATCTGGCGACTCCGATCATCGGCGATCGTGCACATGGGTATGGGAAGGAAGGAGGAGAAGAGAAGGAGCGAAATTGGGCTTACCTCGAGCTCCGGTGACTGTTGTGGTGAGGTATCGAGGCGAGCATGGTGACGGGCTCTTGCGAGTGATTTTCGACGATCCTCATCGTTTGGCTCTGATTTTCTTCGTGGGAAAAAGGGAGAAGGGGTCTCCCCTTTAAATAGAGTTAGAGGGGAGCCTCTTTTTGACTTCGATTGGAAGCCGGTGAAAGGAGGAAGAAGACTCCCTTCGGGAGTCTTCTCCTCTATTTCTTCTTTCCAATTTTTTTTTTGTCATTTGGACTAGGGTTTGTTACATGGGTCGAGCCGTGACATACTTGAAGTGATACAATGATCGCACTATGATACGTTGTATTATGCGAGTGGCTATGAATGACGAGTTCAGTCACAAATTCGATGAAGCTCAGCCAGAAAAAATGCTTAAAGTGTTGAACTTTTCTTTTGGCACTCCCAACGACGTTGAGTGGCACAAGATCAGTTGTGTCATTTTAAATGCCATGATGATGAAGGGGGCATCGGTAACCGATCATGTATTGTACATGATCGAATAGATCGAGCACCTCAGTAAGCTTGACTTTTTTTTGCATGAGTAGCTTGGGAAAGATGTAATTTTGAATTCTCTATCTAAGTCCTACTTACTGTTTCTCAGTCCTTATCAAATGACGAAGCCTAAACTACCATGGTCTGTTGGGGTTGCTGTAGACTTTTGAGAAAGATCACCAGCTCCATAAGAAAATGGTGAATGTAGTGGGAGCATCTTCTTAAGATGGGCATCGTCCCTTTAAGAAAGGAAAGAAGAAAAAAAATAAGATGCCAAGTGCTGGGGATCAGACTGTGAAATTCAAGTCCAAGTCTGATCAGAGTCAGGTAGAGTGCTTCTACTATAGAAAGCAAGGTCATTAGAAGAGGATTTGTCCTCAATACATTAGTTCCCTTGATCCAAACAGGCCGAAGAAGAAGAAGCAATCGGTTGTTGAGCAAGATAATTATATGATAACTCCTTGCAACTTCTCAATTTGTGATATAATGACCTAGGTATTAGATATAGGTAGTCCTATATTTGTAATTCATTGTAGAGATTTTAGGTCACTAGAAGATTTGAAGATGATAAGAGATTTCTGAATGTTGGAGATAGAAGATCAGTTTCAGTTGTAGCTTTAAAAATCATTAAATTTGTATTCAATTCTCATATCATTGTTCTTAGTGATTGTCATTATTATCCTAGTTTCTTATTGAATGTAATTTCTATAGGCCTTCTGGCCAAAAAAAATTATGAAATTTCAATAAAAAAAATTTATGATATCATTTTGAATGGTGTTACTATAATATGCACGGACAATTGAAAAATAAAATTTATGTTGTATCGCGGCCTAGTGTAATGTACACATCGAGAAAATACCATAGGATAGATGGTCTTGAATGGCTACCTTTAGCACTATATGCTAGGTCTTATTAACAAGAATAGGATGAATATGTTAATCCTAGAGAAAATCCTTAATGACAATGATTGTGAATCATTGCCAACCCGTGAATCTTATCTACTTGAAAACATGACCAAACCACCTTTTACTGAAAAAGGTGAATGAGCTAATATATTATAGATCTTATACATATTGTTGTATGTGGACCGATTAGTACAAGTGCTAGAAGAGGGCATCAATACGTCATTATATTCATAGATGACCTATCTAGGTATGGGTAAGTCTACTTAATAAAAAATAAGTCTGAATCTTTTGAAATATTCAAACGATTCCATAGTGAGGTAGAGAAATAAACTAAAAAGAGCATTAAAACTCTTCAATCTGATCGAAGAGGTGAATATCTTTTCAATAAATTTCTAACGCATCTGTAGAAAAGAATAGAATTCTCTCACAATAGATCCCTCTTGGAAGACCATAGCACAATGGCATCTCAGAAACGAGGAAGCGAACCTTGTTGGATATGGTTCGATCCATGATGGGGTTTTAGAATTTGCTAATCATATTTTGGGGATATGCACTCGAGTCGGCTTGCTATGTACTTAATAGGATTCTAAGTAAGTTTGTGATTAAAACACCATATGAGATATGAACTGGGCATAAACGAGTACTCTCACATCTTAGGATTTGGGGGTGTCCGATTTATGTCAGACATTTAAAAACAGACAACCTAAGACCTAAGTTTGACAAGTGTATCTTCATATAGTATTCTAAAGAAATCAAGGAGTATTACTTCTATCTTGCTGATGAACAAAAAGTGTTCATGAGCAATAAAGCACACCTTTTAGAAAAAAAAAATTTAGTAAAAGAATTAGTGCTTCTAAAATCAAGTTTGATAAAGTTTGACGGATAGAAGAACCGACACAATCTAGTGAACCCACAAAATCTAATTTGATTGAATCAAATTTAGAACCTATTATTGATGCACCATTAAGGAGATCCGATAGAATATCGCACCCATCGGATAGATACTATGGTTTCTTGATTTGAGATGGAGATCCTGTTGAACTTGATAAAAACAATGAGGATCTGATCTCCTATATAGATGCAAAGCAAAGATCTGTCTCCGATAAGTAGCTTGAAGTCATGAAATCCGAAATGGAGTCCATCAAGGTCAATGATGTATAGATATTAGTTGATCCACATGAAGGAATAAAACACATAGGGTGTAAGTAGATCTTCAAGAGGAAGAGAGGCACAGATGGAAAGGTAGAGACCTATAAAGCTCGTCTGGTTGCCAAGGGATATCGTCAACATTACGATATTGACTATGATGAGATGTTTTCCCCTATGGTAATGCTGAAGTCCATTCCAATCATGCTTACGATAGCTGTACATCTAGACTATAAAATCTAGCAAATGGATGTGAAAATAGGTTTTCTCAATGGTGAGCTAGAAGAAAAGATATATATGATACAATCTGAATGTTTCACATCCACAGACGAGTCTAAGGTATGCAAGCTTTAGAGATCTATTTATGGATTGAAGCAAGCAAGTAGAAGTTGGAACATGCATTTTGATAAGGTGATCAGAATATGTGGCTTCGTTAAGAACAGAGAATAATCTTACATATACAAATGGATTAACAATTCTGTGATAGTATTTTTTGTTCTATATATGGATGATCTTTTCTTAATTGAGAATGATATTTCTGCATTATAAGAAATAAAGGTTTGGCTATCATCTCAATTCTCTATGAAAGACTTGGGAGAAGCATCCTACATCTTTGGGATGAAGATCTATAGAGATAGATCAAAGAGAATACTTGGATTATCCCAGTCCAGGTACATCGACACCATACTGAAACGGTTCAGCATGAAAAATTTCAAGAAGGACTATCTTCCGATAGGCCATAAAATTACTCTCTCGAAGAGAGATTGTCCGATAACTCCTCAAAAGAGAGATTCCATATGCTTCGATAGTGGATTCCATAATGTACACTATGATATGTACAAGACCAGACGTGGCATACTCACTAGGAGTAATAAACAAATACCAATCTGATCCAGGAGAGAACCACTGGAAGGTTGTAAAAATCATCCTTATGTATTTGAGAAATACTAAAGATCAATAGCTTGTTTATGGAGAATCCGATTTAAAACTTGTGGGGTTTACAAACTTAGTTTTCAGTCAGATCATGACAATAGTAAGAGCATGTCAGATTACATTTATACCCTGAATGATGGAGCAATCTGCTGAAAAAATTTCAAGCAGCACACCGTGGCTGACTCTACTTGCGAGGTGGAATACATCGCAGTATCCAATATTGTGAAAGAAGCTGTGTGGTTATGAAAGTTCATCGATGAGCTCAGAGTGGCACCCTTCCTCGATGGCCCTATTTTATTGTACTATGACAGCACTGGTGTTATTGCTTAAGTGAAGAAACTAAAGTCATATCAGTGCACCAAACACATTTTATGCCACTAACACTTGGTTCGGAAGATTGTAGATCGAGGTGACATCAAGCTTCAAAAGATTAATGGAAAGAAAAACCAAATTGACCCATTTACAAAAGCCATCAGTATTAAGGAGTTCTAAGATTATAAATTAAAGATGGATATACGATACTGTACTTATTGGCTCTAGTTCAAGTGAGAGTTGTTGGCAATTGTGTCCCAAAGCCAATCATCAGCCTGTTAATGGTTGAGCTTATTATGTAAATGTATATGAATTGATAAATTAATAAAGTTATTATTTGGTTTTTTTATTACAAAGTAATATACATCTTCTTAATGAACTCCAACATTGTGATGAAGTTCTTAGGACTATCTTAATCAATATAGGAGGATATATTGTTTAGTCCTTAAAATAAGTTCACGACTAAATTATATGCTATTATTAGGATGATAGCATTTATCAAGTGTAGGTCGTTGTGTATCATGTGCATTGATTGTCCTCATAATCAAATGATGTGAGATACTAGTATGGCATACAAGTGAGATATAGGAGTATATCTCATTAAACGTAACTAGCTATTAAGTACTTTACTATCAAGAAAAGCTCGTGAAGGATATGGGTATAAGTATCTCTCTGACCTGAGATCACCATGGTGACTTGCGAGCAACTCACTGTGCTGCAACGTCGGACTATTTAATTTTTTAATTCAGTGATGAAAGATTTTTGGGTACAATCAAGTACTTGTGAAGTCAGCATGTAAGTCAAGATGGAATTGACCTCTCTGAATAAGTAGGAGTTAATGCATCGTGTGTTTCAATTTATTAAAACCTTGGCCAGGATAATCTATATGATGGATTTGAAAGGTTGAGACACAATGTGGTTGACTATTTCGGGGTTTGACAGTTAAACTCTAGGTCATCTTGAGCAATAGGATCAAAGAGATGAATTATACGATAATCATATGCCAATAGGTTCATGAATGATGCTTTGCAATCTTTCGACCTATCTGGATGTCAGGTATCATTGCTAGATGGTCACTTTGATTGGTATAAAAAGTTTATTTTTATACTATCAGCTTAGGTTCGAACCTATAGGATTACACTCAAAAAAAATTTTTGACTGATCATGTGGCTAATCAATGATTGAAAATCATTCTAGGGTTTAATCATCAATTCGATTGATGATTAACTTTATGTAAAAGTTGTAATAAATTAATTCACTAATTATTGATAAATTGTAAGAGAATTGATTAGTGATTAGATTGCTAATTAGCTTAATTTGATTGAGCATTAAGATTTAGATTAAATCTAATTGAATTAGATTCAATTTGATTTGATCCGATTAGGTTATGAGATGACCTAATCACTAATGGTATTCGATCCCTAATTCAAGCTCGATTAGTTTCAAATTTGATTAAAATTTAATCAAAATTATTTATTATCTAATTAGATTAGATAATCTAATTGGGTCTAACCAAATTTAGTTAGGTCAAGAATCTAATTAGATAAGAATACAAATTTGAATTTGAGTTGAACAACTCCTTGTGCCACCCTACCTGCACCCATCTCTTCTTCATGCATGAAAAGAGTTTTTACTTGGAATGTTTTGTGCCCAGAAGGTGTGTGATACCTTCTTCGGATCTTCTTTGGATTAGAATTTGGTTGGTTTAAGTTCAAATTGGTTTGAAATCAGATTAAAACAAAGAGTCCTAGGTTTGAGGGACTCTTCCCATGCCGCTGACCACCTCTCTTCCCATGCCAAAAATGATTTTTTGCATGAAGTTTTTTGTGCCAATCTGAGATTTGTCACCCACCTTTCTGAGTCCCTTAGATGTAGATAGAGCTTGGTTCAAAATGAAATTCAAATCTGATTTGAATTGGTGATAAGATCAAATCCTATTTGAATTTGAACCAAACAACTCAAATTCTGTCCTTATCTTTGATGGACGGCACTTTAAGAAGCAGTGATTCTTTTATTGGAGAACTTAGGCGATTTTATGCATATATTGCAAAATTTTTTTAAATAAATTATAGTAAAAAATAAATAGATTAATCATATTAATCTAACATGCAAATGATCAGTTCATTAAATTAACCTACTCTAGGATCTATGACATGATATGTTGCATATAAAATCTAAAATAATCACATGATAAAATCTGCATGCATAGATATAAGTAGTAGATCACATCTGCTCCTAATCTGAGTTTAGAACCTGACACTTGAGCATGGATCAATGATCAATGCTAATGAGAGACATGGTAAGGATGATCTGTGCTGGTTGTTCATAGCCGTACATGTTAGGTGTGTACCCTAGATACCAGATTGGCTGAAACATTCCTATACAAATCTAAGAAAAAAATTATAATTTTGACTATAAATCAATAAATGGGTTATTCTTCTATCACATTGTGTACATTGTGTCTGTGATACATCCTTTAAGTTAGTAGGAATGTCAATTCATATTTTCAAGAGTTGAAAATTTAAGACATGAATTTATATAACCAACTCATAAACAGCTCCTGACCATAGGATCATCACGAGGATGGTGATCGATCTGGAAGGTTGGTGTACGATCGCTTCCTTAGGATAGATGTGTCTTGAGTCTACAGTGTGGAGATACTAGAGCAAGAGTACAGGTATTCATTAAGAATGAGAGTACTGAGCGTGACCATATCGAGCAGTCATAAGGAAGTCTACCTTCTTGTCGATGACTAGCTCGATGCTATAGTTGTGTGTCTAGTTCTTTGACCTGAGGTGCATCGACAGTTCACCTTGAGTGTGTTATAGTTTGACTACACCATAACTCGATCTCCTAGCCATTCGAAAACTTGAGGTGTATGTTGGCTGTAGCATATTCATTGTAGGAACTAGGTCGCACCAAGATGGGATCTATCAACCTCGGTAGATGAGAGGAGTAGTCCTATGATGATCGAAAGATCGAGTCCTTAAGCCCATGGCCATGGTAGAGTGAAATAATGTAAAAAGAGTTTTCCATTGGGGTTTCACATCGGACTCGGATCGATCAATTGATTCATATGACTGATGTTGGGTTTGACGAGTTCACCTTAACCCTAATTTAATCGGGACTCATAATAGAGGAACTCAATCACACAGGTAGCTGCACTGAGAGGTTCATCTTCAGTTCTAATAGATTGCCACCACATACTGCTAGGTGTCACTGGTGGATTTTGAGAGCAATTAGAATGATATTGATGATCGATCATTCTAATTGTCTGAATCAGAAGAGTTTTGGTCCATCGAAAAGAGTTTCGATGATGTCGATGATGAGATCATGACATGTCTCATTATGATACAGAATTGAACCTAACTAGGTCACACAAATAAGAGTTAGGATCTGGATGTCATCAATTGGGCTAACCCAATTGATTGAGATAAGATCCAATTAGGTTCAAGAAAATTGTGCTAGCACACGATTGAGCCTAACTTTCTCTTCGTGTAATCTTTTCTATCTCGACTGAGTCAAATATGATTTGACTCACCCAAAAAACCTTAGAAAGGTTTCTCTCAGTCTAAATGAAGCTTGTCTAGCTCAGAAAAGGCTTGTCTTAATTCATGAGATGAATTTAAGATAAGCACCTGCTAAATTCTAATACCTGCCATTTTCATTTTAGGACATCTGTCAAATGTTGACATATGGATCTTAAACTGAAGAGAGCTCATTGCAAGATTTTTGTGAAGTGTCAAGATGTCAAAATCATATTTAATTGGGTGCCATAATCAGATTATGGCATGAGCCCAATTGGATTAAAGTGGGCGCCCCAAATGGATAAGGATGAAAGAGTCCTGATTAACATGGACTCTTTGGCGCCACCATGCTTGTGCTTATCCAAAATTGGTTCCAACATAGGAGAGAGGGTGGGGATTCTTATCTGATGTGATCAGATGATATCACTCCACCAATCAAAATTTTTGCAGAATTTATTAAAATTTTTTGATAGGTCGAATGATGTGGCACTGCGCAGCGTACAGGATCTATAAAATCCTTATCTGCACCTAGGGTTTGTAAGTTTCTGCTCAATACCCAACCAAAATGAGAATTCTCTTCTTTTCTACATGTCCTTCCTGCTCTCCTCTCTCCCCTCTTCACATCCAAGGAGTTAGACGTCCATCTGGCAAAGGTTCAAGACGTGGTGATGCCTGAAACAGGAAGGCAGCAGGACATCTTCGACAGGCTGCTGCTCCAACTTCAGAAGGAGTTCTGAAGTACTTCCAAATCAGATAGAGATCTGATTTTTGGAGCATAGATTTGTAAAGAGAAGATGTTTTAGGTCCTACCTGAGTGGATATCGGTAGAGGCCAGGTGCTTGTGTGGCTACATCAGAACCTCAGGCTGTGCTGAGATCATCTACAAGGTAATCAGATTACCCTTGAGGTATGTCTATACTTCTCATACCTCAGATTTGAATATCAGATTTTAAATATCAGATAATAAAATTAGATCTAAGAAATATTAGATCTGAAATAGCATAGGATAAAATTTTTAAATTATTTCACCTCAGATTTGATGAAATTTGGAAGATCCTACAAAAGAAAAAAGCGGTTTTTCCTTCAACTGGTATCAGAGCCAGATTTTTTGCTCTATTTCAGATCTAATTTAGATCTAATTTTTATATTTATTTATCTAATATTTAAAAGTTTTCAGATATCACATCAGATATGATAAGATCTGAAATCAAAATATTTAAAATTAAATCTAAGAAGATCAACATGCATAAGATGCATGACTAGACTAGGATTAGTTCAATCCATGAATAGTCTTAAGTTTTATGTTTTAATGAGATTAAAATATAAATTAAATTTAATTTATTCTCTTTTTTTTATATTATAATTATTATAATTAGATCAAAAAATAAAAAATAAAATTTTAATTTTTTCATAAAATTGATCTGTTGCATGCCTAGACTAGTTGTAGAATTATTCCAGTAACTTATCTAGAATAGATTTAATTTTGAATAGTTCAATTTAAATTTTATTTTTAGATATTACATGTGATGTATTAGATCTGAAAGCATGTTAATTAGATCAATTTTTGATACATGAGATGTATGCAAAGCATGTATTAGTTAGATCTTAAATTGTATATGAGATATGTAAATTTAGATCTAACTAGTTTTGTAGTTAAATTTATATTTCTGATTAAGGTGTTCCTCATGGCTGTCCGATCATAAGAATGAAGTAGAGTTTTAAGACCCTCTCTTCCTATTTAATGAGATATTTTTATGACGTATAGGGGTGCCGCGCATTCATCCTTAATCAGAAATCAAAACTTACTTTTCTGCAAAATCTTAGATCCTAAAACCCTAAGATTTATTTTACATATTTTGTTTATGAACCCAAACTTAATTAATGAATTAAGTTTATGAAATCAATTTGATCTGAAATTGAGAATTTCAGATCTAAGACATTTTCATAAAATTGGGTTCGGGCTTGGGTAGCTCAATTAGGTCTAGCGGTTGATCAAACTGAATCAAGAGTTGGTTAGGTGGGATTATGGAAGCTAATAATTGACCAGCCTAATAGGATTAAGTCTGGGTCCAGGTCGAATCACATTTAGATGTGACTCGATCAAGTTAAGACCTAATTTGGCTCAGTAGTTAGAGTCTGGATTGTAGGCTAACTCAATTGGTTCTGGTTCGATAATTTGGTGTCTGAGGTAAGTTGGGCAGATGCGACCGACTAATTTTTAATTGGGAGCTACTCGACCCGAATGCGTTCTTGTCGAGTTAATGGCATATCCCTTCCATCGGTCTCACTTACCTGGCCATATGTGTCGATCCAGTTTTGATTTGAGGTGGCTAACAATTCGAGCTGACCCATGCCACTAGGTAGTCATAATTATTATGACTATGTCAAGTCAAGTTTAACGAGACCTAAATCAAATCTCCCTAAGAAAATATTAAGTCTAGGTCTTCTACCATTGTGGATGTGCGGGCCCTTCTCGGGGTTGATTGTTCTCGACTGGATACAGTGGCTCAGTTGCACCAGGAAGATGCAACCATGTCCATTAGGCATTGGATGCTACGAATTAGAGGATGGGTTGGGCTCAATATTTCGGATACAGTGAGAGACCCAATCAGGAATCTAGTTCATGCAAATGGTAGGTTTGACTTAACTAAGGATTGGAGCAATATCCCGGGCACGATGAGCTTCATGAATTACAGATCAAGTTTTGGGTGCACCATGATTAGAGAATCATTGGACAAGAGTTGTCCACTCATCGGTTGACCCATCACTAATAACTGTTAGGTGAGGTGATGAGCCAGTTGGTGAGACCACACCACCCACTAAAAATTACTAATCACGGAGATTTTCACATCTCTACCAAGGGAGTGTAGGGATCTGAAAAAATAGTGAGAGCCTAATTTATTTAAAAATAAAAATCTTAAATAAATTGATTAAGTCTGATTATAAAATCTAACTAGAAACTTTCGACTCTCTACAGGAAACATGTCTACCTCCAACCCCCTGACCAAAATACTAGACACCCATAGATTGACTGGACCCAATTTCAAGGACTGGTTGAGAAACTACAGAATTATTCTGGATTTCAAAAAATTGACTCATGTCTTGGATCAGGACCCACCTGCCATGCCAGCATGTCCAACTGCTGAACAGAGAGCGTCTCTAGAAAAGTGGATGGATGATGATAACAAAGCAAGGTACTACATGTTGGGTGTAATGTCTGATGACTTGCAGTGCCAGCATGAGAACATTTTGACTACCCGCTAAATATTGGCTCACCTGCAAGAATTGTTTGGTGAATAGAGTCGTGCGGCCAAGTATCAAGTCTTCAAAGACTTTTTAAGGCCAAGATGCGTGATGGGCAGTCAGTCCAAGATCATTGTTTGACAATGATCAAGGATCTTGAGGAGCTTGAGAAGCTCGGTATCATCTTAGATAAAGATTTTCAGATTGATGTGATCCTTCAGTTCTTGTCCGATGCATATGGTCAGTTCATCATAAACTTCCATATGCATAAGATGCAGTATACCTTGACCGAGTTAATGAACATGCTGGTTACGGCTGAGCTTTCTATGAAGGGTTCAAAAGACTCAGTTCTTGCTGTGGAGCGGACTTCTTTCAAGAGAAAGTCTTTTGGAAAAAAAAAGAGGTCTGCAAAGAAGCAAAGGTGGATGGGAAGAAGAAGAAGCAGAACTGTCCTCAGTACCAGGCCACCCTAAAGAACAAGAAGGATGGTCCTTCTGGAGGTATGCTCGTTATAGAATCTAATCTTACGATTTCTTCTGCATCCAGTTGGGTACTTGACTCTGGTTCTAGTGCTCATTTGTGCACTTCTATGTAGGATCTTGAGGAGAGCAGGAGACTGAGGGATGGAGAGATGATCCTACGCGTCGGGAATGGAGCAAGAGTTGCTTGATGCGATATTTGAGTGCAGGGGTAAAATGGTAATTTTAAATTTTTTTCAAAATCACTATTTTACAATAGAAATAATTAATTAATCTAATTAATTAACATGTGTTTACTCTATACTAGGATCTAAATATGATATACAGCATGCATGGATTTAAATTTGAAATTCAAATTTGAACAGTAAATAATTTACTATTCTATGTTCAGAATACAATACTTTTGTGCGGGTAGTCGATCACCGCAATCTGATCACCATCGGGAGGCTCTGATTGCCACAACATAGCCACATAGTGTGTCTGGCCTCTGCAGATCATCCAACTCATCCCTATCCACTTGGGCATGAGAAGAGAAGGTATGAGGCTGCATTGTGCATGGAAAGATTTCATGAGAAACTCTTTCTCGTGTGAGATATAAGGTGTTAAAGTGGATAAGGTCATGAAGGTGCAAGAGATAAGTTATCCATTCAAATTCAAACACGCTTTGAATTT
Organism: Elaeis guineensis; assembly: GCF_000442705.2. Taxonomy (NCBI): domain Eukaryota; kingdom Viridiplantae; phylum Streptophyta; class Magnoliopsida; order Arecales; family Arecaceae; genus Elaeis; species Elaeis guineensis. Next base: position 85,871,449 of record NC_026000.2, read on the forward strand.
GAATGGCTAACTAATCAATTTTATCCAAAGATTGGTGCACAAGAGTGGGCGTGAGAAGGGCTTTGTGTGAGAGAAAATTCATGAGAAGTTTCTTCTTGTGAATTCAAATGGGCACAGAGATATGAGGTGGCGCAGGGATTCAAATTCAAATGGGGGTTTAATCTTAATTGAACCAACCTAATCAAAATAGGTTAAGCACAATTAGACTAAATTAAACCCAACTTAATTAAGGTTAATTAGGCTCAATAAAATCTTAATCAAATCAAAAATTGACTAAGCCCAACCCCTGATCAAATCAGGGACCAAACCGTCTCGACGATTAGGTCAACTCTTAACCTAATCGGGTCAAACCCAACTGAATCCAATTCAATTGGACTTGATCCAAAAATAATTACTTAATTAAATTAAGTTAATTAGTGATCAAATCACTAATTAAACCTCTCATAAATATTGAGTCCAAATCCGATGGGCAATCGAGTATCAAAGTCCATCAATATGAAACCTTGATCGAAGAGTCCCAAACCAGTAGGACTTTTGACTCCGGTACCCAAAATATGTGGGACTCATGATCAGAGAATTCTAATTCTCAATCACAGAGCCCCAGACATGTAGGACTCATAGTCCATGAACATTAGGACTCTTCATCAGCCATCAGATCAGATAGGAACCTCTAATGTGTGTGACCCTGCAGGTTCGAACCTAAGCCGGTAGCACAGGAACTAATTTCTGTACTAATCGAAGTGACCATCTAGCAATGGTATCCGATGTCCGGATAGGTCGAATAGTCGCAATCGCAACACTGAGAACCTATGTGAATATGGTTACTATATAATTCATCCCTTTTGACCCCTGTGTTTAGGATGACTCAGGGTTAAACTGTCAACCCTGAGTAGATCATCCGAATCGTGCTCAACTCAAACAGTCCTATGACTCCTCACTAGGACTATCCTAGCCAAGGTTTTGCTAAATTGAAACACAACTGTACACAGCTCCTGAATTGGAGTGGTCAATTCCATCTTGACACACGCACCGACAAGTCAAGTACTTGACTACACCCAGTAGCCTTCCATCACTGAATTAGAAATTCAGATAGTCCAGTGCCTAAGTGCAGTGAGTTTCTTGCAAGTCACCGTGACGGTCTCAGGTCGGAGGGACATTTATACCCATATCCCATCAGAGCAAATCTTGACAACAGAGATAGCTCCGGAGTCGGTCACGTTCAGTGCAGATGTACCCTTACATCTCACCTGTATGCCATACCAGTGTCTCCACACTCCTTGGTTAAGAGGACAACCAACTTATATGGCACACAACAACCTATGCTTGATAAATATTGTTGTCCTTGATAACAACGTATCATTTGGTCGTGAACAGGTTTAAGGACTAAATGACAAATCCTCCTCTGTCGAGTCTAAATAGTCCAAGGACTTCACCACAACACGGGAGTTCATTAGAAGATGACAATTTGTGATGAAAAATACCAAAATAACTTTTATTTATTTATGATTTATATACTAATACAACAAAGAGCACAACCGTCGACAGGCTGACGATTGATTTTGGGATACTATTCCCAAAAATCTCCCACTTGGCCTAAAACCAATCGGTGCAGTATCTAATACCCATCTTCGATTTGAAATCGTCGAACTCCTTCACCGCAAAGGCTTTAGTGAATGGGTTAGCCAGGTTCTCCTTTCCGTCGATCTTCTGATTTCTCGGATGAGATGGTAGCGGCGCAGAATATGCTTCGTCCACTAGTGTGCCTTTGGTTCCTTCGCCTGAGCAATGGCTCCAAAGCTGTCACAGTAGAGCAAAACTGGACCAACAAGAGAGGGTGCTACTCTGAGCTTGGTGATAAATTTTCTCAGCCACACTACTTCTTTGGCAGCATCTGATGCGGCGACAAACTCCACCTCGCAAACTGAATCAGCCACTGTGTGCTGCTTGAAACTTTTTCAGTAGACAGCCCCACCATTAAGGATAAAAATAAATCCCGACACACTCTTGCTGTCATCATGATCAGACTGAAAACTAAAGTCTGTAAACCCTATAAGTCTCAAGTTCGATTCACCATAAATAAGCCACTGGTCCTTAGTATTTCTTAAATATTTCAGGATGGTTTTAACAACCTTCCAATGATTCTCCCCTGGATCAGATTGGTATCTACTCACTATCCCTAGTGAGTATGCCATATCTGATCGTGTATATGTCATGGCATACATGATAGATCCCACTGCTGAAGCATATGGAATTCTATCCATACGTTCTCTCTCTTGAGGTATTGTCGGACAATCCCTCTTCGAGAGAGAAATTCTATGGCTTATCGGTAGATAGCCTTTCTTGGAATTCTCCATGCTGAACCTCTTCAGCATAATATCAATGTACGTGGACTGGGATAAGCCAAGTAATCTTTTAGATTTATCCCTATAGATCCTCATCCCTAGGATGTAGGAAGCTTCTCCCAGATCCTTCAAGGAGAATTGTGACGACAGCCAAATCTTTATTCCCTGTAATGCAGGGACATCATTTCCGATTAAGAGAATGTCATCCACATACAATACAAGAAATACTACTACTGGACCATTAGCCCACTTATAAATGCAGGGCTCTTCTCCATTCTTAACGAAGCCATACGTCTTGATTGTCTTATCAAAACGTATGTTCTAACTCTGGGATGCTTGCTTAAGTCCATAAATGGAACTCTATAGCCTGCACACCTTAGACTCATCTGTGGATGTGAATCCTTCAGGTTATATCATATACACCTCTTCGTCCAGCTCTCCATTTAGGAAAGCTGTTTTCACATCCATCTGTCAGATTTCATAGTCCAGATGGGCAGCTATCGCAAGCATAATCCGAATGGATTTGAGTATTGCCACAGGAGAAAATGTCTCGTCATAGTCTATACCATAACGTTGACGATATCCCTTAGCAACCAGATGGGCTTTATAGGTTTCCACCTTTCCGTTTGCACCCTCTTCCTCTTGAAGACCCATTTACACCCTATGGGTTTTACTCCTTCAGGTGGGTCAACCAATATCCACACATCGTTGACCTTCATGAACTCCATTTCGGATTTCATGGCCTCTAGCCATTTCTCAGAGTCAGGTTTCTGCATTGCATCCATGTAGGTGATTGGATCCTCATCATTTTCATCAAGTTCGATAGGATCTCCATCCCGGACCAAGAAACCATAGTATCTATCCGGTTGACGTGGTACTCTACCAGATCGCCTTAAGGGTGCAGGAACAATAGGCTCCGGATATGATCTAATCAAATCTGGTTTAGGTTCTGCTACTTGTGTCGGTTTTTTCACCTGTCGAACTTCCTCAAGTTCGACCTTAGAGGCAACAGTCCCTTCACCAAGGAACTCTTTTTCTAAAAAGATTACCTTAAGGCTGACAAATACCTTTTACTCATCAGCTAGGTAGAAATAATACCCTTTGGTCTCTTTTGGGTACCCTAAGAAATTACACTTGTCAGACCTAGGTCTAAGCTTGTCTGTAATTAAACATTTAACATAAGCCGGACACCCCCAAACCCTAAGGTGCGAGAGTACTGGCTTACGTCCTATCCATAACTCATATAGTGCTTTGATTACAGACTTACTCAGAACCCTATTTAGAAGGTAACAAGCTGATTCGAGTGCATATCCCCGAGGGTGATCGGCAGACCAGCAAATCCCATCATGGATCGGACCATGTCCAACAAGGTCCGATTCCTCCTTTTAGACACACCATTATGCTGTGGTGTTCCAAGAGGAGTCCATTGAGAGAGAATCTTATTCTCCCCTAAATATGTCAGAAACTCATTGGAAAGGTATTTACCTCCTCGATCAGATCGAAGAGTTTTAATTCTTTTCCCAGTTTGTTTTTCTACCTCATTTTGGAATAGTTTGAACATTTCAAACGACTCCGACTTATGCTTCATTAAATAGACATACCCATACCTCGATAGGTTATCTGTGAAGGTTATGAAATAGAAATATCCACCACTTATACTTAAGCTCATGGGTCCACATACATCAGAATGTACCAGACCCAAGAGTTCACTGGCTCGCTCACCTTTTTCAGTAAAAAGTGACTTGGTCATCTTTTCAAGAAGACAAGACTCATAGGTTGGAAGTGATTCACAATCACCAACTTCAAGAATTCCTTCTTGAGCCAATCTGTTTATCATGTTCTTATTGATATGACCTAGCCTACAGTGCCAAAGGTAGACTTCTAACACATTATCTATTCTAGGATGTTTACCGGAGGTTTGAACCACATTAACAGGCTGTGATAGTAAGTAAATTCTATTATTTAGTTGTCCAACAAATATTGTAACACCATTCAAAATGATATTATAAATATTTTTTTTATTAAAAATTGATAACCGTACATGACCAAAAGGCCTACAGAAATAATATTTAATAAAAAGCTTGGACAATAGTGACATTCACTCAAAATTATATTACAAGAATTAATTACAAGGTTCATGATTCCTAAAGCTAGAACTGAAACTTTGCTTCCATCTCCAACGTTCAAGAACCTCTCGCCGTCATCAAATATCCTATTGACCTGCAGATCCTACATCGAATTGGAAATATGATAAGGGCTTCCGGTATCCAATACCCAGGCAGTAGTATCACAAATGAAAAAGTTGCAAGGTGTTATCATATAATTACCTTGCTTCTTCTTCGACTTGTTTGGGTCCAGGGAGGCAATGTATAAAGGACAGATCCTCTTCCAGTGCCCCTGCTTCTTACAAAAGAAACACTCCGCCTGGCTCTGGTCGGGCTTGCGCTTCTTGGTCTGACCCTATGCAGACGTCCCAGCATGCAGCTGCACTTTCTTGTTCTTGTTCTTCTTGTTCTTCTTCCCTTTCTTAAAGGGTCAACGAGTAGAAGAAGACCCTCCCACAACATTCACCAACTCCTTATGGAGCTGGTGGTCTTTCTCAAAGTTCTGCAGCAACCCCAACAAGCTGTAGTAGTTCACTACAGGCTTTGTTATTCGAAAATGAGTAAGAAAGGGGAGGAAGGACTTGGGCAATGAATTAAGGATCGCATCCTTACCGAGCTGCTCGTGCAAGGAAAAGCTCAGTTTACTTTGGTGTTCAATCATTTTGATCATGTACAGTACATGATCAGTGACTGAGGCCCCATCCCTCATTCGAGCATTGAAAATGGCACAACTAGTTTTGTGCCTTTCAATGTCGTCAGGTGTGCCAAAGGAGTCGTTCAATATTTGAAGCATCTCCTGCGGCTGGGCATTCTCAAACCTGTGGCTGAACTCATCATTCATTGCCGCTAGCATTATGCACCGAACGGTGGTGCGGTCATTGAGCCACTTTTGATAAGTGTCTCGGATCATCCCTCTAGCATTCGAGGCTAGCTCCTCGGATGTCGGATCCATTACAACATAAAGGATCCGCTCATGCTCAAGGATAATTTTTAATTTTTGATACCAGCTATCGAAATTAGGTCCCATGAGCTTGTCATTATCTAATAATGATCGGAGTGATAGGGTAGTGGCCATAGCTATATAAAAGAAAATCAGACCTCTATTAGTACATAAATTATTAATACTAAAGACTTGGACTTTAGTCTAAAGTTTCTCCCAATATTTTACGAACTGGTAGCCTCAACCTTCAATTTGAAGAATTACTTTAATTCCTTAGTGGGTACTAGAATCCACACAGACTACACATGAGCCCAACTTTGGTTGGTCAACCCATATGCATCTATGGGTAGGTTCATAACCAGTTATTTCTCTAAATAACTTCTAGTAATCAATTTTGCCCCAGAACCTAATCAGTAGGCTTTGGCCTCCACTGAAAAGATCTGGTTAGGTCCAACCATTAACATGACTTGATTTGGTGAATCGGACCTGTTGGTGCAAAAATCCGCTTGCGCCGGAGAAGCTGGAGTCGGGGAAGCCGCGGTCGCCGCCGGGACCTGCAAGGGAAGTCTAAACCGGAGGTGGGGTTGCTCCAACAAGACCCTCCGACGCTCAAGTCAGTTCTCTGCCTCAACAAGAATGGAGTGCTCGAACGGAGAATTTAGCAGAGTTTTGAGATAGGGAAAAGGAGCTTAGAGAATAACGTATCTGGATCCCCCTTTTATAGACGGAGGAGGCAACGGATTGATGGCGATGTTTGTAACCGCCTGGTAGTGGGCCACCCATGGTCAGGGGAATTGATTGCGGAAGGTAGTGGAGTGGACACGTGGCCATCACCTCAGCCCGTCACGTGGAATCTGTTATGAGGGGTGGAGCAGCGTCCGTTGTCGGTGGATAGGAGAATCGCATGGTATCCGTCGCAGGAGGTGGAGCAGGTTCGTGGCCGCCACTGTGGCCTGCCAGAGGATAGTGGAGCTATGCGGAATCTGCCACAAGAAGTGGAGCAGGGCGGCGATGGCTACTGCGGCCTGTCAGGGAATGATGGAACTGCGCAGAGTTCGCCATAGGAAATAGAGCAGGGTCGTGGGTGGAGCCCGACTTCTGGGGGAGTCCAGGCGGAACCCCCTCGAAGCTGACGTTGGGGGCGGAGCTCGGCTCTCGTAGGAGTTCGGGCGAAGTCTGCTTGCGGCTGCAGTCGTTGGCGTCGAGGATGTAGCCCGGCTCCCTTAAGAGCTCGGTCGGAGCTGTGCTGATGTCGGTGCTGGAGGCGGAGCCCGGCTCCCGTAGGAGTCGGGCGAAGCTGTGCTGCAACCAAAGTTAGAGGTGAAGTCCGGCTCCCATATGAGTCCGGTCGGAGCTTACCAGCAACTGATGTCGGAGGCAGAGCCCGGCTCCCGTAGGAGTCCGGGCGGAGCCGCACTTGCTATCGGCGGTGGAGCCCGGTTCCCGTAGGAGTCCGGGCGGAGCTGCACTTGCTGTCGGCGGTGGAGCCCGGCTCCCATAGGAGTCCGGGCGGAGCTGCACTTGCTGTCGACGGTGGAGCCCGGCTCCCGTAGTGTAGGAACCAGATCTAGGGTTCAGGGTTAGATCTTGAAATTTTTTCAAGATCATACAGCGAAAGACTAAAATAAATCAAAATTTATTTTCTAAGATCAGAAAATCCCTAGATCTAAGATTCTATTACATGATTATTACATAGCATTAAATCAAAAATTAAAATATATATAAATATAGTATGAACTACATGTTGATCATATCAACATGTTTCTATACTAGCTACATCTAATGTATGTATTAAATAATAGATCAGATCTATTACCTTGCAAGTTAGATGCTCTGACCTCACTGATCTGGGCTTAAGGATGATGTTGCAAGCCGCACACGCATCCGGCCTCTAGGAGTCGTCCACACGAGCCCACGAATCTCGATCAGAAGTCCTGCTTCAGGAAATCAGCACAGTATGCTAGTACTGCGCTGATCCTTCTTTGATGGTTGATCAGGTGCCTCCTTCTTCTTGATTTGGACTCTTCCAAAGATGGAAAGTAGAAGGAGGAGTTTTAGATCTGAGACGCTCTCAGGAAACTCAAGATGGAAGGAGGAAAGATATGAAAATAAAAACCCTAGAAGAAGACCCTCTTCTTCTTCACATTTTTCTCTCTAGATACCCAAACTTGCATCTTTTATATCTCCAAGACCCAAAGGTATTTCCCTCTGATTTTTGGATGGAAGAAATAATCTCACAAAACTATCTCTCCTTAAAATTTCACAAAGAAACTCATCTTATATAGAGAGATATGATAGAGTCCTTGTCTAGGTCAAACACCTAGTCAAGGCTTATCCAAACATGGCAAGTTAAGGGACGCCCAACTCTTGAGCACCTCCTCCATATTTTCATGCATGGATCACCAAAAAAGGGTATACAATGTAAACCCTAAAATCCACAAAATTTCAAAAAAAATTTGGATAAATTCGGTGCAAAATTGAAAGAGTTTTGGATTTCTAAAACTCTATCTCATAGAATTCGAAATCCAAACTTATTCCTTTTAGATTTGATCCAAATCACCTTCCATGTAAGAAAGAAGAGAGGAGACCTTTTGTGAACGTGGGAGAGATCTGGGAGAGGGCTTTTGTCGCACAAAATAAGTGGAGATTGGCGTTGAATAAGAGAGAGGGCGTGGAGAAGGTTTATGTGGCGCAAGGTGGAATCCTAGTCCTACTAGGATTCTGTCTCATAACTTGTTTTAATTTGGTTTCCCAAACCAAATCAAATCAAAATTAGATCAACCCAATTAAAATAGGTCTTAACCTAATTAAGAACCTAATTTAATCAAATTAAATTAGATTTAAATCTGATTTAATTTTCTAATCAAATTAGAAATTAGATTGACCCAAGTCCTAGTTGAATTAGGACTAGTCTTTCCTTGCACTTGGCTTATCCAATAAACCAATTGAACTTGATCCAATCAAGCCCAAACCAAATATAATTAAATCAAATTTAATTAGACTTAATCTCAGCCCATTGGCTTAATCAAATTAAGCCAATTAGCAATCAAATTGCTAATCGATCCTCCTGCAACACTTGCACTGGGTTAAATATCAATCGTATTGATTATTTAACCCTATAATGATTCTTAATCGTTGATCAACCATCCGATCGGATCATGAACTCTAATGTGTGTGACCTCATAGGTCCGAACCTAAGCCAGTAGCATAGAAACAAATTCCTATACCAATCGAAGTGACCATCTAGCAATGGTACCCGACGTCCGGATATGTCGAATATGTAGAACAACATCCTTAGAACCCATGCGGATATAGTTTTCATATAATTCATCCCCTTGACCAAAATGATCATAGGACACCCCAGAGCTCAACTGTCAACTCTGATCAGGTTGTCCACATTGTATTTCAAAATATCAAATCCATCTGATGGATTACCCTGGCCAAGTTTTGCTAAATTGAAATACAGCGACTCATTCTTCTCCAACTCTTGGAGTGGTCAATCCCATCTCGATCACACTCTGACTTCCCAAGTACTTGACTGTGCCCAGAAGCCTTCCATCTCTGAATTAGAAATTCAGTTAGTCCAGTACCAAAGCACAGTGAGTTGCTTGCAAGTCACTGAGGTGATCTCAAGTCTAAGGGACACTTATACCTATATCCCATCAGAGACATTCTTGACAGCAGAATGCTCTTGAGTTGGTCACGTTCAATGATGATGTACCATTACATCTCACCTGTATGCCATACCAGTGTCTCCACACTCTTTGGTTAAGAGGACAACCAACCCATATGGCCTACAGCGACCTATGCTCGATAGAAGCTGTCGTCCTTATTAACAGCCTATCATTTGGTCGTGAACAGTTTTAAGGACTAATCGATAAATCCTCTCTTTATCGAACCTAAATAGTCCTAAGGACTTCATCATAACAATGGAGTTCATTAGAAGATGAAAGCTTATGATGAAAATGCCAAATATATTTTATTTATTAACAAATCAATTACAATACTTGGTTGCTCAACCGTCAACAGCTTGACGATTGGCTTTTTGGGACACATTTCCCAACAACTCCCACTTGTCCTAAAGCCACTCGGCACAGTATCTAATACCCATCTTCGACTTGTGGTTGTCGAACTCCTTTATTGCCAGGGCTTTAGTGAAGGGGTCGGCTAGGTTCTCCTTTCCGTCGATCTTCTAAAGATCGACATCACCTCGATCCACAATCTCTCGGACCAGGTGGAAGCGGTCCAAGATGTGCTTCATCCGCTGATGTGCTTTGGGTTCCTTCACTTGAGCTATGGCACCAGTGCTGTCACAGTAGAGCAGGACTGGACCATCGAGAGAGGGTGCTACTCCGAGATCGTTGATGAATTTTCTCAGCCACACAGCTTCCTTCGCGGCATCTGATGCTGCGATATACTCCGCCTCACAAACAGAGTCTGCCACAGTGTGCTGCTTGAAACTCTTCCAGCAGATGGCTCCACCATTCAGAGTAAAGATATAACCCGACACACTCCTGCTGTCATCATGGTCAGATTGGAAGCTAGAGTCTGTGAACCCCACAAGTTTCAGATCTGACTCGCCATAAACCAACCATTGGTCCTTAGTATTTCTCAAATACTTAAGGATGGCTTTTACCACATTCCAGTGGTTTTCTCCAGGATCAGATTGGTATCTACTCACTATTCCTAGTGAGTATGCCACATCTGGTCTTGTACATGTCATGGCGTACATGATAGATCCCACGGCTGAAGCATATGGGACTCTACTCATATGCTCTCTCTCTTCAGGAGTTGTCGGACAATCCTTCTTAGAGAGAGAAATTCCTTGACCTATCGATAGATAGCCCTTCTTGGAATTCTCCATGCTGAACCTCTTCAGCACAGTATCTATGTACATGGACTGGGATAACCCAAGCATCCTTTTAGATCTATCCCTATAGATCTTCATCCCTAGGATGTAGGATACTTCACCCAAGTCCTTCATGGAGAACTATGATGACAACCAAACTTTTATTCCCTGTAGTGCGGGGATGTCATTCCCGATTAAGAGAATGTCATCTACGTACAAGACAAGGAATACCACAACTGGACCATTTGCCCATTTATAGATGCAGGGCTCTTCTCCATTCTTAATGAAGCCATACATTTTGATCACCTTATCAAAATGCATGTTCCAACTCCGAGAAGCTTGCTTCAGTCCATAAATGGATCTCTGAAGCTTGCACACCTTGGACTCATCTGTGGATGTAAATCCTTCAGGTTGTATCATATACACCTCTTCAGTCAGCTCTCTATTCAAGAAAGCTGTCTTTACATCCATCTGCCAGATCTCATAATCCAGATGGGCGGCTATTGCAAGCATTATCCGAATAGATTTGAGCATTGCCACAGGGGAAAACATCTCGTCATAGTCAATACCATAACGTTGACGATACCCCTTGGCAACCAGACGGGCTTTATAGGTCTCCACCTTTTCGTTTGCGCCCCTCTTCCTTTTGAAGACCCATTTACACCCAATGGGTTTAACCCCTTCAGGTGGGTCAACCAATGTCCATACATCATTGACCTTCATGGACTCCATTTCGGATTTCATGGCTTCAAGCCATTTCTCGGAATCAGGTCTCTGCATAGCATCCATATAGGTGATCGGATCCTCATTATTCTCATCAAGTTCGATGGGATCACCATCCCGGACCAAGAAACCGTAGTATCTATCCGGCTGGTGCGGTACTCTACCGGATCGCCTTAATGGTACAGGTATATTGGGCTCCGGATCTGATCTAATCATATCCGACTCAGGTTCAGCTATTGGTGTCGGTCCTTCTACCTGTTGAACTTCATCAAGTTCAACCTTAGAGGCAACGGTTCCTTCACCAAGGAACTCCTTTTCTAAAAAGATTGCCTTAAGGCTGACGAACACCTTTTGTTCATCAGCATGGTAGAAAAAATATCCTTTTATCTCTTTGGGGTACCCTATGAATGAGCATTTGTCAGATCTAGGTCCAAGTTTGTCTATGACTAATCGTTTGACATAGGTCGGGCACCCCCAGACCCTAAGGTGTGAAAGTACTGGCTTACGCCCTATCCATATCTCATATGGAGTCTTAATTACAGACTTACTTGAAATCTTATTTAACAGATAACAGGCCGAGTCGAGTGCATATCCCCAGAAGGATATCAGCAAGCTAGCAAAAAACCCATCATGGATCGGACCATGTCTATCAAAATCCGATTCCTCCTTTCAAACACACCATTATGCTGTGGTGTTCCTGGAGGAGTCCATTGAGAGAGAATCCCATTCTCTCCTAGATATGTGAGAAACTCACTAGAAAGGTATTCTCCTCCTCGATCAGATCGAAGAGTTTTAATACTCTTCCCAGTTTATTTTTCTACTTCACTTCAGAATCGTTTGAACATTTCAAATGAATCCGACTTATGTTTCATCAGATAGACATATCCATATAGGTATAGGTCATCCGTGAAAGCTATGAAGTAGAAATATCCACCTCTAGCACTGGTGCTCATGGGCCCACATACATCAGTATGTACTAGGCCCAAGAGCTCAGTAGCTCTCTCACCTTTTCCAGTAAAAGGTGACTTGGTCATTTTACCAAGAAGACAGAACTCACAGGTTGGAAGTGATTCACAATCACTGACTTTGAGGATTCCCTCTTGAGTCAACCTGTTTATTCTGTTCTTGTTTATATGACCTAGCCTACAGTGCCATAAGTAGATATCAGACATACTATCTAATCTAGGGTGCTTGCTAGTTGAATAGACTCTTATCAGGCTTGATCTTTTTGGTCTGGCTCTGCACTGATGTCCCAGCCTGAACTTGCACCTTCTTCACTTTCTTCTTCTTGTTCTTCTTTCCTTTCTTAAAAGGTCGAGAACCAGAAGACGAACCTCCCACTAAATTCACCGACTCCTTGTGAAGTTGGTGATCCTTCTCAAAGTTCTGAAGCAACCCCAGTAACCCGTGGTAGTTCTCTTCAGGCTTTGTCATTCTATAATGAGTGAGGAATGGGAGATAAGACTTGGGCAGCGAGTTCAGTATTGCATCTTTCCGAAGCTGCTCATGCAAGAAAAAGTCGAGCTTGCTCAATCATTCCATCAGCTCGATCATGTACAATACATGATCAGTGACAGAGGCACCATCCCGCTTTTGGCGTTGAAGATGGCACAACTAGTCTTGTGCCTCTCCACGTCATCGGGTGTGCCAAAGGCATCCTCCAACACTTGAAGCTTGTCCTTTGGCTGAGCCATCTCGAATCTGCGACTGAACTCGTTGCTCATGATAGCCAGCATGATACAGTGCACCGTGGTCCGATCACTGAGCCACTTCTGGTAAGTGTCTCTGATTGTTCACGTGCATTGACAGCTGGCTCCTCAGGTGCAGGATCTATTATCACATATAGGATCCGTTCATGCTCCAAGACTATCTTCAACTTTCGGTACCAGCTACCGAAGTTGGGTCCCAGCAACTTATCATTGTCCAACAATGATCGGAGCGATAGGGAAGTGGCCATATTTGCACAAAGGAAAACCATAACCTAATTAGTAATTGATTCATTAAACCTAAATATTTGGACTTTAATCAAAAGGTTTCTCCCATTATTTTATTCGAATTGGTAGCCTCTACCTCCAACTCGAGGAATTACCCTAATTCCTTAGCGGGTACTAGAATCCACTTAGACTGCACACAAGCCCAACTTTGGTTGGTCAACCCATGTACATCTAAGGGTAGGTTCATAACCAATTGTTTCTCTAAACAATTTCTAGTAATTTTAATTTTGCCCCAGAAACCTAATCAGTAGGCTTTGGCCTCCACTGTAAGGATCCGGTTAGGTCCAACCATTAACATGATCATACTTGGTGTATCTAACCAACGAATGATTAAGCCCAACTTTGGTTGGCTCACCTAACCACCATTAGAGAGACACTTCCAAGTCATCATATGATGAGTGATAATTTCATTAGTCAACAAGCACCAGGCCTTTGGGTCTGCAATGATTATTGAGTTCATGGACTCATTATCAAACACCTTAATGGGAGGCTATGACTCAGTTATCTCCATAACTTTATCATTTTAAGGACCTAATAATTTTAGAGGATTAAATAATATAGAGGATGAGGTCAGATGAACCAGCTTATCATGATCCTCCCACTGACTTCACCAAGTCAGCTTAAGGGAGACCATTAAAAGGGCTGGTCTAGGAGCACCTAAATCAGTCACACTGATTTACCTAGCTGACATGGGTCAGCTCGAATAGTCAAGTGATCCGATCAAAACATAATTTCACCAAGAGGCCAGGTAAGTTCGATCAGTGGGAGGGTCTGCCAAAGCTTGCCTTAGACACCATCAGAAATGGCCAGATAAGCGGGCTCCCAATTAAAAACCACCGGTCTGGTTTACCTTAGACACCAACTGGTTTAATTAGTTTCGATTAGATCAACCTAACAGTTCGTGCTAGACCGCTTAGCCAAAAATCAAGTCCATTTGGTTCTCATTAAAGACATAGACTTGACCAACTACAACTATTGTAATTGATCTAGAGAATCCTTGACCTAATCTAAGACAACAATTGATTAGATTTAGTCAATTCTTTAATTAAGTCCATCTTTAATCTAACCATAGGTCTAACCCAATTAATGGACCTAATTCCCACTAACCCATTAACCCAATGTGTTATGATTTGTGTCTTAGGTTCTTCAATTCACAATCCTAGAACCTAATCAAACAACTTCTTAATTCTTAATTAAGTTTTGGGCTGAGGGTTGGGTTTGGCTTTTCAAAACATAATTTTCATATTTGTAAAAAATTTTACAATATGATTCTATCATCATATTGCATGTTTGATTCATAATCAAGATGCAAGTGAAATAAACATGAAACTACTTTAGATCTAATCTAAACAGGTTCATGTAATTGAAATAATTTCAACTTTAAATAATTTCTTTGCATAAAAATTATTAACAAAGAGATTTTATTTCAGATTTAAATATCTTTTAAATCTAATAAATCATAAATTTAATCTAGATCATATCTAACAAATTTATGATTAAAGATAGATCTACACAAACTAGGACAACCTTTGCACTGTAAGGGGTAAACCTTACAACAGGACAACCTTGCAGTTTGTGATTGATCTAAAATTTTAATTTCAGATTTAATAATCAGATTATAAATTAGATCTAATCTAAGAAATAATCTAAGCATGTATAAATAATCATGTAATAAAGAACCTGGCTCTGATACCAATTGTAGGAACCAGATCTAGGGTTTCAGGGTTAGATCTTGAAATTTTTTCAAGATCATACAGCGGAAGACTAAAATAAATCAAAATTTATTTTCTAAGATCAGAAAATCCCTAGATCTAAGATCCTATTACTTGATTATTACATAGCATTAAATTAAAAATTAAAATATATATAAATATAGTATGAACTACATGTTGATCATATCAACATGTTTCTATACTAGCTACATCTAATGTATGTATTAAATAATAGATCAGATCTATTACCTTGCAAGTTAGATGCTCTAACCTCGCTGATCCGAGCTTAAGGATGATGTTGCAAGCCGCACATGCGTCCGACCTCTAGGAGTCGTCCACACGAGCCCACGAATCTTGATCAGAAGTCCTGCTTCAGGAAATCAGCACAGTATGCTAGTACTGCGCTGATCCTTCTTTGATGGTTGATCAGGTGCCTCCTTCTTCTTGATTTGGACTCTTCTAAAGATGGAAAGTAGAAGGAGGAGTTTCAGATCTGAGACGCTCTCAGGAAACTCAAGATGGAAGGAGGAAAGATATGAAAATAAAAACCCTAGAAGAAGACCCTCTTCTTCTTCACGTTTTTCTCTCTAGACACCTAAACTTGCATCTTTTATATCTACACGACCCAAAGGTATTTCTCTCTTATTTTTGGATGGAAGAAAGACCTCTCAAAAAACTATCTCTCCTTAAAATTTCACAAAGAAACTCATCTTATATAGAGAGATATGATGGAGTCCTTGTCTAGGTCAAACACCTAGTCAAGGCTTATCCAAACATGGCAAGTTAAGGGACGCCCAACTCTTGAGCACCTCCTCCATATTTTCATGCATGGATCACCAGAAAAGGGTGTACAATGTAAACCCTAAAAGCCACGAAAATTCCAAAAAAAATTTGGATAAATTCGGTGCAAAATTGAAAGAGTTTTGGATTTCTAAAACTCTATCTCATAGAATTCGAAATCCAAACTTATTCCTTTTAGATTTGATCCAAATCACCTTCCATGTAAGAAAGAAGAGAGGAGACCTTTTGTAACGTGGGAGAGATCTGGGAGAGGGCTTTTGTCCACAAAATAAGTGGAGATTGGCGTTGAATAAGAGAGAGGGCGTGGAGAAGGTTTATGTGGCGCAAGGTGGAATCCTAGTCCTACTAGGATTCTGTCTCATAACTTGTTTTAATTTGGTTTCCCAAACCAAATCAAATCAAAATTAGATCAACCCAATTAAAATAGGTCTTAACTTAATTAAGAACCTAATTTAATCAGATTAAATTAGATTTAAATCTGATTTAATTTTCTAATCAAATTAGAAATTAGATTGACCCAAGTCCTAGTTGAACTAGGACTAGTCTTTCCTTGCACTTGGCTTATCCAATAAACCAATTGGACTTGATCCAATCAAGCCCAAACCAAATCTAATTAAATCATATTTAATTAGACTTAATCTCAGCCCATTGGCTTAATCAAATTAAGCCAATTAGCAATCAAATTGCTAATCGATCCTCCTGCAACACTTGCACTGGGTTAAATGTCAATCGTATTGATTATTTAACCCTATAATGATTCTTAATCGTTGATCAACCATCCGATCGGATCATGAACTCTAATGTGTGTGACCTCATAGGTCCGAACCTAAGTCAGTAGCATAGAAACAAATTTCTATACCAATCGAAGTGACCATCTAGCAATGGTACCCAACGTCCGGATAGGTCGAATGTGTAGAACAACATCCTTAGAACCCATGCGGATATAGTTTTCATATAATTCATCTCCTTGACCAAAATGATCGTAGGACACCCCAGAGCTCAACTGTCAACTCTGATCAGGTTGTCCACATTGTATTTCAAAATATCAAATCCATCTGATGGATTACCCTGGCCAAGGTTTTGCTAAATTGAAATACAGCGACTCATTCTTCTCCAACTCTTGGAGTGGTCAATCCCATCTCGATCACACTCTGACTTCGCAAGTACTTGACTGTGCCCAGAAGCCTTCCATCCCTGAATTAGAAATTCAGTTAGTCCAGTACCAAAGCACAGTGAGTTGCTTGTAAGTCACTGAGGTGATCTCAAGTCTAAGGGACACTTATACCTATATCCCATCAGAGACATTCTTGACAGCAGAATGCTCTGGAGTTGGTCACGTTCAATGATGATGTACCATTACATCTCACCTGTATGCCATACCAGTGTCTCCACACTCTTTGGTTAAGAGGACAACCAACCCATATGGCCTACAGCGACCTATGCTCGATAGAAGCTGTCGTCCTTATTAACAGCCTATCATTTGGTCGTGAACAGTTTTAAGGACTAATCGATAAATCCTCTCTTTATCGAACCTAAATAGTCCTAAGGACTTCATCATAACAACGGAGTTCATTAGAAGATGAAAGCTTATGATGAAAATGCTAAATATATTTTATTTATTAACAAATCAATTACAATACTTGGTTGCTCAACCGTCAACAGCTTGACGATTGGCTTTTTGGGACACATTTCCCAACACGTAGGAGTCCGGACGGAGCTGCACTTGCTGTCGGCGGTGGAGCCTGGCTCCCGTAGGAGTCCGGGCGGAGCTGCACTTGCTGTCGCGGTGGAGCCCGGCTCCCATAGGAGTCCGGGCAGAGCTGCACTTGCTGTCGGCGGTGGAGCCCGGCTCCCGTAGGAGTCCGGGTGGAGCTGCACTTGCTGTCGGCGGTGGAGCCCGGCTCCCGTAGGAGTCCGGGCGGAGCCGCATTTGCTGTCGGTGGTGGAGCCCGGCTCCCGTAGGAGTCCGGGCGGAGCCGCACTTGCTGTCGGCGGTGGAGCCCGGCTCCCGTAGGAGTCCGGGCGGAGCTGCACTTGCTGTCGGCGGTGGAGCCCGGCTCCCGTAGGAGTCCGGGCGGAGCTGCAGTTGACGTCGATTCCGTTGAGGGTTTCGACTGTGGACATTTTATACCCAACACCAGTCCCCCTACATCCGAGTTTGAAATTCAAACGAAGAAAGTACACAGAGGTACAGTCGGAACCGTCCCTTCGAACCCTGCGCCCTGCCGCTCCCAGAAATTTTTGCATTAAATGAGCGCGTGCCGGAGTCTTTTCGAATTGGAGCGGTACAAGGGGATGCTTCGAAGATCCCGCAGGTATGCTGGCCCAGGTACGACGCAATTATGACCCTGCCAACCGCCAGCCGCCTTTAGCCGCCTGCCATGGGGAGTGGGACACGCATCGGACGCGGACTGGCCTGGGGGGATTCGAGATCATTATGGCGCCGGATCCCAGGGTCTATTTAAACCCATCCTCCCCCCTTCAGGCGTCCCACTCCATTTCTGATTTTTTGCTGGTGTCTGTCATCTCCCCGAGAGTCTGCTCTAGCGAACGTCCTCTCGAGCCGTAAGCGCCTTCCATTTCTCGCTCCCGGGTCCCCAGAGCAAGATAGGTTAGTGCCAACCTTCTTCTTCTTACCGCCTAGGGGCTTCTTTTCTTTTCATTTCTTTCGTGTCTTCTTCTGAGTTGACCTTCGGCGTCTCGTTCCCCTCGCGGTTTGCCTTTCTAGGGTCCTTTAGGTTCTTCCCCCAAAAAAAATGTCTTCCGACTCTTCTGCCCCTGTAAGTTCTGGGAGTTCTTCTGCTTCGAACCCCCAGGCCCCCGTTTCTGCGGACGAACCCGCGTTCGGGGCAGGGCCTCGCCCGGTTTTCTCACCGGGCGCCATTCCGTTTTCGTCGACTCCGGACGAACTCCTCCTGATAAGGGCTCGGTATGGGGTTCCTTCCGAGTACGACCTGAAGCTTCCTGGCCCCTCTGACCGGGCCAACGCTCCCCCTCCTGGTCGCTTTTGTTTGTACCAGGAGGCATTCCGTGCCGGACTCTGGCTTCCGCTTCCTGCCTTTGTTGCCGCCTTCTTTCGTTTCTTAGACATTTCTCTCGCCTCTGTCGCCCCGAACTCCTTTAGGTTTTTGATAGGGTTTCTCTCTCTCTGCCATATAGCCGAGGTCCAGTGCCATCCCTCTCCCTGTTCAGACATTTCTACACCTTCAAATGCCATCCCTCAGCGAAGGACTGGTGGTACTTCTCCCCCCAGTTCGGTAAGAAGGGGTTGCTGAAGGGTGCCCCTTCTTCGATTCACAACTGGAAGGGGAAATTTCTCTTCGTCTACTGCCCGACCCTGGAACTAGGTCTGCCCCCTTGGGGGTCTCTGAGGGATTCCGTCCACCGGGCTCCCAGCCTGGGAGAGGACGACCTCCAGGCTGCCCAGAAGCTTCTGAGTTATCCCGCTCCTTCCCTTCCTAACCTTCTGAGGGAGCAGCTTCTCTTCAACATCGGCCTGAGCCCTCAGGATCCAACAAGTATTTATCTTTCTTTTCTTGCCTTCTTCTTCTCTCTCTTTCTCTTCTTTTCTCTTTCTCTCTCTTTTTTCTTTTCTTTCTTTTTTTTTTTTTTTTTTTGACTCTGGATTGATCGGTGCTGCTTCTTCTTTCTTCCTTTCTTCTTCTGTTTTGTGTTGTTTTTTTTTTTTTTTTTTTTTTTTTTTTTTAGCAATGGACGTCGAAGCCACGTGGATGCTCGCCAAGGCTATGAGAGCCCAGAAGAGGAAGGGCGCGACGACCTCCGGTTCGGCGAAGAGGGCCAGGGTGGAAGAGACGAGCCTGGCCGCGCCCGTCCAGGCGACCCCGACCATCGACATTCCTTCGGATGCCGAGCCAGCGGCCCCCCGGACTTCCCCAAGGAGCCCGCCGACTGGGGTCCCCGTTCCGGAGGTCCGCCCCACGGAGGTGCCCGCCGTGGGGAGGAGGAGGAAATCGGTGGCCCGCAGGGTGAGCAGCCACCGAGCCACTGTAGACGAGTCCGTCTGCTCCGAGGGGGGATCGGAGAACCCCTTCAACGACAAGGCTCTGATCCAGCGGCTGCTCGATGGTTGCATTCTGTCCGACGTCGTGGAGAGGATCGACCGCACCGATCCCGAGCAGCGGGCCTGGGACACTTTGGGGTCCTTTCTTGAGGTAAGCAGATTTTTATTTGCACAGTTGCTTGGTCTTTGTTGTAATTCTCTAACTGTCCTTGCAGATCGGGCACCAGCTCTTCACCTATGTCGAGGCGTCGGGCTGCATGAGAAGGGACCTTCTTCGGGCGGAGGAGCGCTGCCAAGACGAGGTTGTTCATCTTCAAGCGAAGACGGCCGAGGTGGCCGCCCTCCGGGAGGCCCTGGAGAGAGAGAGACAAGATCGGAAGAGGAAAGACGAGCCCAAGAGAAGGAGAGGCGAAGCTTGGAGGAGTCGGCAAGGAAGGCGGAGGCCAAGGTCGCCCATCTGGCCGAGCAAACTCTAGTTCTGGTCTCGGAGGCCAGGACCCTTGCGGTGGAGGAGTTCAAGGCCTCTGCGGAGATGAGGGAGCTGAATGTCCAGTTCGGCCTGGAGGCATTTACCAAGGGGTTCGAGCTCTGCCGAGAGAGGGTGGCCAGTCGATACCCCGACCTTGATCTCGGCTTTTTGGAGGAGTCTGACGACGAGGCTGCCCCTTCTTCCGCCGCTACCACAGTCGCACCCCCCGCGCCGAGCTCTCCACCCCCTGCCCCCGAGGTTTGAGACCTCCGATCTTGTATCTTTCTTTTGTCGCCATATTTTCTTTCCGTTTGTCTTCAAAATTAATCAATAAAGCCGAACTTCTTATTGTGGATGGCCTTTCCTTCCCCCTGCTCCTTCTTTTCTGCCTTTCTCTTTGTAATGAGTTGGTCTTTGACGTTTGCTTCTTCCGATGGCAGTGTCCTGCCGAAGCACTCCCCTTGCCCCTGGGGGTCCCGCTGAAGTCAACTATCCAACGGCTAAAAAAGGAGGTCCTCCACCTGACGAAGAAGTTGAAGAAGTCGGAGGGCGAACTCCGCCAGGCAAAGAAATGCTATTCCGAGGCCGCCGCTGAGGTCGCCCACTTCAGGAGTCTTCAGGTGAAGGCAATCATGGACTACAGCCGGAGGAAGGCGAACTTCGCAAAGGAGCTCGAGGAATGCACGAAGAGCGCCAGCGACCGAACTTGGGCTCAAGAAGCCAGGATCAGCGCCCTTAAGGTGGAGCTGTCAGCTGCGAAGAGGAGGATCGGCCAGCTGGAAGGGAACTCATCCCGGCTCACAGCGCAGGATGAGCAGATATGGTCACAAAAGGTCTCCGACCTCCAGAAGCAGCTTCAAGATGCTGAGATGAGCCACGATGTGCAACGGGCCAGCTGGCGCCGGCAGGTAGAAGAGTACAAAGGGAGATTCCGTCGGGCGGCGGATGAGGTTGTTCGTCTACAAAGGCAGTTGGTTACTAGGGTGCAGCTCGCTAACGCCCAAGATATCGAAGAGCTCCAAGCCCTAAGAGGCACTGTCGAAGGGATTTCTGTCTCCCTTAGGGAGAAGACAGCCGAGCTTCAACAAGTAAAAATCCAACTAGGGCTTGAGTGGAAGGCCGTCGCGGACGCAGAGGCAGAGTATGAAGTTTTGCGGAAGTGGCAACGGGAAGCGGAGGCTGAGAGCCGACGACTTCGCCAGGCACTCCAGGATATGCTGCAAAAGAAGGAAGGACTAGAGGAAACGGTGGAGAGCCTGAGGCAGTCCTGGTTGAGGGATGGAGGTGATCACCCTAGGTTAGAGGGAGCAGGACCTCCTTAGAGTTCATTTGTAGTCACCCCCTTTTTGTAGCCGCACCTTTTTTCTCCTTGTCGTTTTGTCCCTCTTTCTCTGGCCGTCCTGGCCCTGTAGTACATATATCGGAAATGGGGAAAAAGTACTTTGTGTTACCTTGTCCGCGCGTAGCACCGATATTGTCGTTCGTTGACCCTTTCTCGTCGTTTGGACTGTTTGGCTTAGGGGTCGTCGTGGGAAGGGGCTCTTCCCTTCCATCTGATTTCGTCATATGGCCAAGCCTCGCCACCATTTTTAACCCTTGCTGGCGAAGTAGCGGATGGAGCCCGGCTTTCTTAGGAGCCCGGGCGAAGTCTTTCCTGGCGGCGGAGCCCGGCTCCCGTAGGAGTCCGGGCGAAGCTTCCCTGGCGGCGGAACCCGGCTCCCGTAGGAGTCCGGGTGAAGCTTTCCTGGGCGGCAGAACCCGGCTCCCGTAGGAGTCCGGGCGAAGCTTTCCTGGGCCGCAGAACCCGGCTCCCGTAGGAGTCTGGGTGAAGCTTACCTTGGCGGCGAAACCCGGCTCCCGTAGGAGTCCGGGCGAAGCTTTCTTTGGCGGCGGAACCCGGCTCCCGTAGGAGTCCGGGCGAAGCTTACCTTGGCGGCGGAACCCGGCTCTCGTAGGAGTCTGGGCGAAGCTTTCTTTGGCAACGGAACCTGGCTCCCGTAGGAGTCCGGGCGAAGCTTTCCTGGGCGACGGAACCCAGCTCCCGTAGGAGTCTGGGTCTTCCATTTTGCTTGAGCCGGTGCGAGGTTCTCGTTATCAGCCTGGCCTGTGGGGGCGCGTTAGGGTGCTGTAAGGCCTCTCCCCCCTCCGGTCTAAAAGAACCGGGCCTTCAACTTTGCTCATGTCAGGACGAGGTTCTCCTCCTGTTCCTGACATGGCTGTGGGGGCACATTAGGGCGTTGCAAGGCCTCTCCCCCCATCCGATCTAAAAGAACCGGGCCTTTGACTTTGCTCAAGTTAGGGCGAGGTTCTCCTCCTGTCCCTAACAGGGCTGTGGGGGCACATTAGGGCGTTGTAAGGCCTCTCCCCCCATCCGGTCTAAAAGAACCGGGCCTTTGACTTTGCTCATGTTAGGGCGAGGTTTTCCTCCTGTCCCTAACAAGGCTGTGGGGGCACATTAGGGCATTGTAAGGCCTCTCCCCCCATCCGATCTAAAAGAATCGGGCCTTTGACTTTGCTCAAGTTAGGGCGAGGTTCTCCTCCTGTCCCTAACAGGGCTGTGGGGGCACATTAGGGCGTTGTAAGGCCTCTCCCCCCATCCGGTCTAAAAGAATCAGGCCTTTGACCTTGCTCATGTCAGGACGAGGTTCTCCTCCTGTTCCTGACATGGCCGTCTTTTTGGAGGAATCATATCCAGTCACACATCCATGCTAGGTGGGAGGAGCATGTTAGCTAAAAAGAAGGGTAGATTCAAAGCGAAATAGTAAGCGATACATTTACAGTATTCCCGCTCCTTCTTGAGGCCCTCCGGCGATGGAGTCGATGGTCCCGATAGGAGGCCGGTCCCCAGGCTGCTCCTCCCTTTTCTGCAGTTCGGGCGGTGGGAGGGCTCTTGGCCGGTCTCTTCTACCCTCAGGCCTGCGGCGAATGAATCTGTCGAGTCGACCTCGCCGGATGAGCTCCTCGATCTCATCCTGGAGCTGGATGCATTCTTCGGTGTCGTGGCCGTGGTCGCGGTGGTAGAGGCAGAACTTGTTGGGGTTGCACTTCCCGGGGTACGTGCGCATCCTCTCTGGCCTAGGGAGCAGCTCCCTGACCTCCATCAGTACCTGGGCCTTCGAGGCGTTGAGGGGGGCGTAGTTGCGAAACTTCCCTGGCGGGGAACCCCGTCGAAACCTATTGTCCGGGCTTCTCTGCCTGCGCGCCCTGGGGGGAGTATGGGCGCGCCTATGTCCAGGAGGGGATCGGGAGCGAGGCCGGGCTTCCTTTGGCCTCTTCTCGACTGCGGGCTTACTAGGATCTCCCGCCTGACGCTCCCTCGCAGTCTCTTCGTCCTTCATTTTGAAGGCCTCTTCCGCTCGGGCGAATCCTTCAGCCCGAGCCAGTAAATCAGCAAAATCTCTGGGGTACTTCTTCTCCAGGGAGTACAAGAGGTCATTCTTCTGAAGGCCACCCTTCAGGGCGGCCATGGCAACCGACTGGTCTAGATTCCGGACCTCCAACGCCGCGATGTTGAAGTGGTTGACGTAGGCCCGGATGGACTCCCCTTCCCTCTGCTTGATGTTGATGAGGGACTCCGAACCTTTCTGGGGGCACCGGCTGCTGACAAAATGGGCCACGAATTGGTGGCTCATTTGATCGAAGGAGAATATGGTACCCGACTTCAGAGCCGAGTACCAGTTCCTTGCTGCTCCCTTCAAAGTAGACGGGAAAGCCCGGCACAAGATGGCGTCGGGAGCACCGTGAAGCAGCATCATCGTTCGGAAGGCCTCCAGATGATCCATCGGGTCCGACATCCCATCGTAGCTTTCAAACTGGGGGAGCTTGAAATTCGGCGGGATCGGTTCCTGCATAATCATTTGGGAGAAGGGAGGGTCGGTGCAGATATCCTCACCGTAAGCGGGAGGCACGTGGCGGAGTTCTTCGATCCGTCGGTTCATCTCCTGGAGCCTCCAATCCAGGAAGTCCTCTCGACTTCGCGTCTCGAGGGTCCTTTGGCAGAACGGGGGCAGGGATCTCCCAGGAGTGGAGTCGTGGTCCGATTGAGGGCTCTCTACCCTCGGATTTGCCTTCCCGGGAAGGACGGGGCGGCTAGCCCAGGTGGCCCGCCCCACCACCGGGTTCTGGCATTCCGGAGATGCCCCCTCCGGATGCGCCGACGCCTGCGGTGGCTGCTGCTGCATTGCCTGTACGGCCTCGACGAGGCCTTTGACCTGCTGCGCCAGCAAGTCAAACTTCTCCGCACCGACCGCCGTCGCCGGAGGGGGAGGAGGAGCTGGCTGAGAGACGGGAGGGGAGGCCGGAGCTTGAGATCTGGCCGCGGAGGCCGTGGACTGCCGGGTGGACGCCCTGCGCGGAGGCATCGAGTGTCGATCTCGCGGGGGAGGATTAGGAGTGGATGACGGAGAGACAGTCGGAGGCAGCTCCGTTGAACACTCCTTCAAGAACAAGGGTGCCGCGAAGACACACACCCTTCCTCTAGCGCCAATCCTGTTGGTGCAAAAATCCGCTTGCGCCGGAGAAGCTGGAGTCGGGGAAGCCGCGGTCGCCGCCGGAACCTGCAAGGGAAGTCTAAACCGGAGGTGGGGTTGCTCCGGCAAGACCCTCCGACGCTCAAGTCAGTTCTCTGCCTCAACAAGAATGGAGTGCTCGAACGGAGAATTTAGCAGAGTTTTGAGATAGGAAAAAGGAGCTTAGAGAATAACGTATCTGGATCCCCATTTTATAGACGGAGGAGGCAACGGATTGATGGCGATGTTTGTAACCGCCTGGTAGTGGGCCGCCCATGGTCAGGGGAATTGATTGCGGAAGGTAGTGGAGTGGACACGTGGCCATCACCTCAGCCCGCCACGTGGAATCTGTTATGAGGGGTGGAGCAGCGTCCGTTGTCGGCGGATAGGAGAATCGCATGGTATCCGTCGTAGGAGGTGGAGCAGGTTCGTGGCCGCCACTGTGGCCTGCCAGAGGATAGTGGAGCTGTGCGGAATCTGCCACAAGAAGTGGAGCAGGGCGGCGATGGCTACTGCGGCCTGTCAGGGAATGATGGAACTGCGCGGAGTCTGCCACAGGAAATGGAGCAGGGTCGTGGGTGGAGCCCGACTTCTGGGGGAGTCCGGGCGGAACCCCCTCGGAGCTGACATTGGGGGCGGAGCTCGGCTCTCGTAGGAGTTCGGGTGAAGTCTGCTTGTGGCTGCAGTCGTTGGCATCGAGGATGTAGCCCGGCTCCCTTAAGAGCCCGGTCGGAGCTGTGCTGATGTCGGTGCTGGAGGCGGAGCCCGGCTCCCGTAGGAGTCCGGGCGAAGCTGTGCTGCAACCAAAGTTAGAGGTGAAGTCCGGCTCCCGTAGGAGTCCGGTTGGAGCTTACCAGCAACTGATGTCGGAGGCGGAGCCCGGCTCCCGTAGGAGTCCGGACGGAGCTGCACTTGCTGTCAGCGGTGGAGCCCGATTCCCGTAGGAGTCCGGGCGGAGCTACACTTGCTGTCGGTGGTGGAGCCCGGCTCCCGTAGGAGTCCGGGCGGAGCTGCACTTGCTGTCGGCGGTGGAACCCGGCTCCCGTAGGAGTCCGAGCGGAGCTGCACTTGCTGTCGGCGGTGGAGCCCGGCTCCCATAGGAGTCCGGGCAGAGCTGCACTTGCTGTCGGCGGTGGAGCCCGGCTCTCGTAGGAGTCCGGGCGGAGCTGCACTTGCTGTCGGCGGTTGGAGTCCGGCTCCCGTAGAAGTCCGGGCGGAGCTGCACTTGCTGTCGGCAGTGGAGCCCGGCTCCCGTAGGTGTCCGGGCGGAGCTGCACTTGCTGTCGGCGGTGGAGCTCGGCTCCCGTAGGAGTCCGGGCGGAGCTGCACTTGCTGTCGGCGGTGTTGCCCGGCTCCCGTAGGAGTCCGGGCGGAGCCGCATTTGCTGTCGGCGGTGGAGCCCGGCTCCCGTAGGAGTCCGGGCGGAGCTGCACTTGCTGTCGGCGGTGGAGCCCGGCTCCCGTAGGAGTCCGGGCGGAGCTGCAGTTGACGTCGATTCCGTTGAGGGTTTCGGCTGTGGGCATTTTATACCCAACAGGACCAATAAATGATCAGGCCCGACTTTGACCGGCTAACCTGACCATCATCAGAAAGACTCAAACCAAATTATCATACTATGAATGATAATTCCATTAATCAATAAGCACCAGGCCTTTGGGCCTCCAATGATTATTAAACTAATGGACTCATTATCACTCACTTAATGAAAGGCTATGACTTAGTTATCACTATAACTTAATCATTTTAGGGACCTAATAATTTTGAAGATTTTATTAAGTGAAGAAAGAGAAGAAATTAACCAGCCAATTTCAATCCTCCCACTGACTTCACCAAGTCAGATTAAAAAAGATTTAATTAAAGCCAGTATTAGGAGCACCTAAATCAGTCACACTGATTTACCTAATGACATGATGAGCCCTAATCACCAAGTGATCTAATCAAAACCTAACTCACCAGGTTGGCCAGGTAAGTGAGATTAGTGGTGGGGATATGCCATTAACTCGTCAGAGATCGAATCAATGCGCGTAGCTCCCACTTAAGAATCACTGGTCAAACTGCCGAACTTACCTTAGACACCAACCGGTTCATTAGTTTTAATTTAATCAACTTAATAAATAGGGTTCCACCGTGTAGCCATGAATTAAGTCTATCTTGGTCTAGTTAAAGACATGGACCCATTCAACTACAAATATTAGAGTCGAGTCTAGAGTGTCCTTGACCTAATCTAATTCAACTTTTGATTAGATTTGATCAATTACTCTAATTTAGTCTATTTCTTTAAGCTAATCTTAGGTCTAACCCAATTATGGACCTAATCCATCTAACCCATTGACCCACAAGTTTATGCAATTGTCTTAGGTCTTAATTCACAATTCTAGACCAACTTGACAACACTTAATTCTTTTAATCAAGTATTTGGGCTGATGGGTCGGGGTTTAGCATTTCAAAAATAATTTTTAAATTTGAAAGGTTTTATTTTTCTGTTCATCAAATATGTTGACTCATTTCACAAATATATCAGCACATTTTATAAATAGTAATCTTATTGCTAATTACATAACAGAAAATAACTCAATCAAAATAAATCATGAATATTGCTTTAGATCTAATCTAACACATCCATGATAAATTTTACAATTGAACCTTTATAATTTAATCCTTTCGCTGCTTCATCTGCATGGGATATAATTGCAGCGGCACCCCTACCGCCATAGGAGACCCCATCGAATGGGAGGAGAGGACCTTTAAACCCTACTTTTCTCCTATGATCGGACGGCCATGGCAACCAACCCAATTCGATTACTTGCTACTTGGATCAAGTATATCTAAATATACCAATTTCAAAATTTAAATTTTAAATTTTAAATTTCAAATTTAAAATTTTTGAATTTCAAATTTCAAATAAATTTCAAATTTCAAATTTCAAATTTCAAATTTTTGAATTTCAAATTTTAAATTTTAAATTTTGAATTTCAAATTTTAAATTTTAACCAAATTTCAAATTCAAATTTCAAATTTCAAATTTTGAAGTTTAAATTTTTAAATTTTGAATTTTAAATTTTAAAATTCAAATTTCAAATTTTGAATTTCAAACTTTTGAATTTTGAATTTCGAACAACTTTCAAAATTCAAATTTTAAATTTTGAATTTTAAATTTTAAATTTAAATTTTTAGATTACAACTTAATCTACGCATGCAAATTCATATATCATATCTTAGAACTTGCTCTGATACCATTTAAAGCGATATTTGAGTGCAGGGGTAAAATGATAATTTTAATATTTTTTTAAAATTACTATTTACAATGAAAATAATTAATTAATCTAATTAATTAACATATGTTTACCCTATATTAGGATCTTAATATGATATACAGCATGCATGGATTTTAATTTGAAATTTAAATTTAAACAGTAAATAATTTATTGTTCTGTGTTCGGAACCCAATACCTTTGTGCGGGTAGTCGATCATCGTAATCTGATCACCATCGGGAGGCTCTGATCATCGCAATGCAACCACATAGTGTGTCTGGTCTCTGCGGATCATCCACACGAGGCTCCCAATCTGATCGGCTCCTCACGAGTGCTAGCTCGTTATAGAGCCCTTTCGACGGCTGATGCTGATCGAACTACTTTGATCGATATCTGTCGATTCCATAGATGCTTCAGATCATCAGTAAATGTACTTGAGAGGTAGATGATTCTCTCTCTTAAATTTGGTGGGCTCACGATACTCGTAGCTCACTAACTCACTTCTCGAACCCTAGGCTGAAATCCTAGGGAACACACTGAAAACCCTATGCCTAATTTTCTTTCTTTTCTTTCTTTTTCTCTCGGAAGGTTTGGACCTTCACCTCATGCACAAGGTTTCCTCATGCCCCACTTTCTTTCTTAAAATTTTTCTACGCACACCCCATCCTTCTCCTCTTTTTAAAACAACATCGAACATGTCTTATCCGCGTGAGAAGATAAAGATAAGTGGTTACACATTTGAATTCAAATCAAATTTGAATTAAAATACAAACCAACTCATCCCTATCCACTTGGGCATGAGAAGAGAAGGTATGAGGCTGCATTGTGCATAGAAAGGTTCCACGAGAAACTCTTTCTCGTGTGAGATATGGGACGCTAAAGTGGATAAGGTCATGAAGGCGCAAGAGATAAGTTATCCATTCAAATTCAAACACACTTTGAATTTGAATGGCTAACTAATCAATTTTATCCAAAGATTGGAGCACAAGAGTGGGCATGAGAAGAGCTTTGCGTGAGAGAAAATTCATGAGAAGTTTCTTCTCGTGAATTCAAATGGGTGCAGAGATATGAGGTGGCGCAGGGATTCAAATTCAAATGGTGGTTTAATCTTAATTGAACCAACCTAATCAAAATAGGTTAAGCACAATTAGACTAAATTAAACCCAACTTAATTAGGCTTAATTAGGCTCCATAAAATCCTAATCAAATCAGGAATTGACTAAGCCCAACCTGATCAAATCAGGGACCAAACCATCTCGACGATTAGGTCAACTCTTAACCTAATCAGATCAAACCCAACTGAATCCAATTCAATTGGACTTGATCCAAAAATAATTACTTAATTAAATTGAGTTAATTAGTGATCAAATCACTAATTAAACCTCTCATAAATATTGAGTCCAAATCTGATGGGCAATCGGGTATCAAAGTCCATCAATATGAAACCTTGATCGAATAGTCCCAAACCAGTGGGACTCTTGACTCCGATACCCAAAATGTGTGGGACTCATGATCAGAGAATCCTAATTTTCGATCACAGAGTCCCAGATATGTAGGACTCATAGTCCAAGAATATTAGGACTCTTCATCAGCCATCAGATCAGATAGGAACCTCTAATGTGTGTGACCCCGCAGGTTCGAACCTAAGCCGGTAGTATAGGAACCAATTTCTGTACTAATCGAAGTGACCATCTAGCAATGGTACCCAACATCTGGATAGGTCAAATAGTCACAATTGCAACACTCAGAACCTACATGAATATGTTTACTGTATAATTCATCCCTTTTGACCCCTGTGTTTAGGATGACTCAGAGTTAAACTGTCAACCCTGAGTAGATCATCCGAATCGTGCTCAACTCAAACAGTCCTGTGACTCCTCACTAGGACTATCCTGACCAAGATTTTGCTAAATTAAAACATGACTGTACACAGCTCCTGAACTGGAGTGGTCAATCCCATCTTGACACACACACTGACAAGTCAAGTACTTGACTACACCCAGCAGCCTTCCGTCACTGAATTAGAAATTCAGGTAGTCCAGTACCTAAGTGCAGTGAGTTGCTTGCAAGTCACTGTGACGGTCTCAGGTCGGAGGGATATTTATACCCATATCCCATCGGAGCAAATCTTGACAGCAGAGATAGCTCCGGAGTCGGTCACGTTCAGTGCAGATGTACCCTTACATCTCACCTGTATGCCATACCAGTGTCTCCACACTCCTTGGTTAAGAAGACAACTAACTTATATGGCACACAACGACCTATGCTCGATAAACATTATTGTCTTTGGTAACAACGTATCATTTGATCGCGAACAGGTTTATGGACTAAACGACAAATCCTCCTTTGTCGAGTCTAAATAGTCCTAAGGACTTCACCACAAAATAGGAGTTCATTAGAAGATGATAATTTGTGATAAAAAATATCAAAATAATTTTTATTTATTTATGATTTATATACTAATACAACAAAGAGCACAACCGTCAACAGACTGACGATTGGCTTTGGGACACTATTCCCAATATTACTGTCATGGCCGTGGGAACCTACCCTCTGCAATTACTGTTAGGATTAGATTTAGTTTTAAGAGACTGTTATTATGTACTTGCAGCAAACAGAAATTTAATTTCTGTTTCATGTTTAGCACAAGAAGGCTATGTGATTAGCTTTCATAAGGACCATTGTAATATTTTTTATGAAAATAATAAAGTTGCAGATAATTTTCTTATTAACGGTCTCTATCAGCTACATTTGATGTATTTGTATTTAATATCAAGCAAAATATGAATGTCCTAGGAATTAAAAGGCCTAGACATAGTCTAAATGATAGGTATCTGTGGCACCTAAGGCTAGGACATATAGTGGAAGACAGGGTTAACAAATTGGGGAAATTCGGGCTGTTGAGTCCGTTGACTTTCGAGTCATATCCAGTTTGTGAATCATACCTTCAAGGGAAAATGACCAAGCTTCCTTTTGTGGGATATGGGGAAAGGGCCATAGACCTACTTGCTCTAGTACATACAGATGTGTGCAGCCCATTTGATGTGCCGGCTAGAGGCAACTACGTCTACTTCATTACCTTTATCAATGATATGTCTAGGTACGAATATGTGTTTCTAATGAAAACAAGTCTGAAGCTTTTGAAAGGTTCAAAGATTTTATACATGAGGTAGAAAAATAAACAGGAAAGTCCATTAAGGTTCTTCGATCAGATCGAGGAGGTGAATACCTTAGTCGGGAGTTCCTAGACTATCTTAAGGATAATGGCATAGTCTCTCAATGGACTCCACTTGGAACGCCTCAACTCAACGGGGTTTCAGAATGGAGAAACCAGACCCTATTAGATATGGTCTGTTCCATGATGAGCTTCACGGACCTTCCTGAATTTCTTTGGAGACATTGTCTCATGACAGTAATTTATGTATTGAATAGGGTTCCTTCTAAAATTATTCCTACCACACCGTATGGATATGGCATGGTAAGAAGCCAAGTCTGAATCATCTGAAAATTTGAGATTGTCCGGCCCATGTCAAGAGATAGCAGATGGATAAGTTAGAGTTCAGATCTTTTAGAGCTCGATTCATAGGATATCCTAAAGAGTCATTAGGATACTATTTTTATATTTCGAAAGGCCATAATGTGATTGTGAGTCATAATGCTATTTTTCTTGAAAAATAGTTTATTCAAGATGGTGGCATCGAAAGAATAATAAAGCTCAAAGAGAATGTCTCCCAAGAGCAATGAGCTAAAGAACATGAGGAACCAAATCAATCAGAACCAGTCCTAACACAACTTCTTCCACCTCATAGATCAACTAGGGTTTCCTATCCTCCTGAAAGGTACTTAGGTACCATACAAGAGGATGTAGAGAAAATGTTCCTCATGGGAAATGGGGTTTATGGTGATGATCCGAAGACCTATGATGAGGCGATATCAGATATCGACTCCGAAAAATAGTTAGAGACAATGAGATCAGAAATTGACTCGATGCACTCAAACCAAGTCTGGACCTTGGTAGATCCACCTGAAGGTATTGTACCTATTGGGTGTAAATGGATCTTCAAGAGAAAGATAGGTGCAGATGGGAATGTGGAGACATTCAAGACTAGGCTCGTAGCGAAAGATTATAGTCAGTGCGAAGGCATTGACTATCAGGATACCTTCTCATCCGTAGCCAAGCTAAAATCATCCGTACATTGCTTGCTGTTGTAGCCTATTTCGATTATGAAATATGGCAGATGGACGTGAAAACGACATTCTTAAATAGACATCTTGAAGAAGATATCTATATGGAACAGCCACTGGTTTCAGATCCAGTGATGATGATCACAAGGTCTGCAAGCTGTAAAGATCCATTTATGGACTTAAGCAAGCATCTCAGAGTTGGAATACTCATTTCAATGATGTGATCAAAATATTTGGTTTCATCAAGAACGAGGAGGAACCATGTGTGTTCAAAAAGGTCAGTGGGAGTGCAATTGTCTTCCTCGTATTGTACGTAGATGACATCCTCCTAATTGGAAATGATATTCCCATGTTGACCTCAGTCAAAGTATGGTTGTGTAAGGAGTTCTCTATAAAAGATCTAGGAGAGGCATCCTTTATACTAGGTATTAAGGTCTATAGAGATAGACCAAATAGGATGCTAGGACTTTCACAGAAGATGTACATAGAGGAGGTGCTAAAAAGTTTTAGCATGAAAAACTCCAAAAGAGATTTAGTACCTTTTAGACATGGCATTCATCTCTCCAAGAAGATGTGCCCTAGCACACCTGAGGAGATTTAACGCATGAGCAAGATCCCTTATGCTTTGACTATAGGGAGCCTTATGTATGCCATGCTATGTACATAACCTGATATAGCCCATGCTGTGAGTGTCACAAGCAGATATCAATCGAATCCAAGCGAAGAGCACTGGACTTCTGTGAAATGTATCCTTAAGTACTTGAAAAGGACTAAGGATATGTTTCTAGTCTTTGGGAATGGAGAACTCCAGATTCAGGGATATACAGACTCAGACTTTATGTCTAATATAGATGATCGAAAGTGGACATCTGATAGTCTATTCATTTGCAATGGTGGTGCAGTCAGCTGGAAGAGTTCCAAGCAGACGGTGATTGCTGATTCCACCATGGAGGCAGAGTATATTGCTGTATCAGAAGCTGCGAAAGAGGTATTCTGGTACAAAAAGTTTGCCACAGAGCTTGGAGTGATGTCATCAGATGCCATACCTCTTTACAGCGATAATAATGGTGCCATAGCCCTAGCTAAGGAGCCAAGGTCTCACTAGAAGTCCAAGCACATCGAGCGATGATTCCATCTGATTCGTGATTACCTCAAAAAAGGTTATGTCGAGGTCAAGAGAGTTGACTCCACAGACAATGTGGCAGATCTGCTGACAAAGCCATTAGGCCAGCAGAAGATCGAAGCCCACCTTGAGAAGATGGGACTTAGATATGTAGCCAATTGGCATTAGGTCAAGTGGGAGTTTGTTAGATGTGTGCCCTAAATGTCAGATTGGCTGACACATTCCTGTACAAATCCAAGAGCAAATTTATAATTTTGACTATAAATCAATAAATGGGTTATTCTTCTATTACATTGTGTACATTGTGTCTGTGATACATCCTTTGAGTTAGTAGGAATATCAATTCATATTTTCAAGAGTTGAAAATTTAAGGCATGATTTACATAACTAACTCATAAACAGCTCCTGACCATAGGATCATCACGAGGATGGTGATCGATCCGGAAGGTTGGTGTACGATCGCTTCCTTAGGGTAGATGTGTCTTGAGTCTACAGTGTGGAGACATCAGAGCGAGAGTACAAGTATTCATTGAGAACGAGAGTACTGAGTGTGACCATATCGAGCAGTCATAAGGAAGTCTACCTTCTCGTTGATGACTAGCTCGATGCTGTAGTTGTGTGTCTAATTCTTTGACCTGAGATGCATCGACAGTTTACCTTGAGTGTGTTATAGTTTGACTACACCATAACTCGGTCTCCTAGCCATTCGAAACCCTGAGGTGTATGTTGGCTGTAGCATATTCATTGTAGGAACTAGGTCGCACCAAGATGGGATCTATCAACCTTGATAGATGAGAGGAGTAGTCCTATGATGATCAAAAGATCAAATCCTTAAGCCCATGGCCATGGTAGAGTGAAATAATGGAAAAAGAGTTTTTCATTGGGGTTTCACATCAGACTCGGATCGATCGATTGATTCATATGACTGATGTTGGATTTGACGAGTTCACCTTAACCCTAATTTAGTTGGGACTCATGATAGAGGAACTCAATCACACAGGTAGCTACACCGAGAGGTTCGTCTTCAATTTTGATGGGTTGCCACCACATACTACTAGGTGTCACTGGTGAATTTTGAGAGCAATTAGAATGATATTGATGATCGATCATTCTAATTGTCTGAATCAGAAGAGTTCTGATCCATCGAAAGGAGTTTCAATGATGTCGATGATGAGATCACGACATGTCTCATTACCATATGAAATTGAACCTAACTGAGTCACACAAACAAAGGTTAAGGTCTGGATGTCATCAATTGGGCTAACCCAATTGATTTGGATAAGATCCAATTAGGTTCAAGGAAATCGTGCTAGCACACGATTGAGCCTAACTTTCTCCTCATGTAATTTTTTCTATCTCGATTGAGTCAAATATGATTTGACTCACCCAGAGAATCTTAGAAAAATTTCTCTCAGTCTAAATGAAGCTTGTCCAGCTCAGAAAAGGCTTGTCTTAATTCATGAGATGAATTTAAGACAAGCACCTGCTAAATTCTAACACCTGCCATTTTTATTTTAGGACATCTATCAAATGTTGACATATGGTCTTAAACTGAAGAGAGCTCATTGGAAGATTTTTGTAGTGTGTCCATATGCCAAAACCATATTGAATTGGGTGCCATAATCAGATTATAGCATGAGCCTAATTGAATTAAAGTGGGCACCCCAAATGGATAAGGATGAAAGAGTCCTGATTAACATGGACTCTTTGGTGCCACCATGCTTGTGCTTATCCAAAGTAGGCACCAACATAAGAGAGAGGATGGGGGTTCTAATCTGATGTGATCAGATGACATCACTCCACTAATTAGATTTTTTTCAAAATTTATTAGAATTTTTTGATTGGTCGAATGATGTGGCACTGCGCAGCATACAGGGTCTATAAAATCCCTATCTGTGCCTAGGGTTTGTAATTTTCTGCTCAATACCCAACCAAAATGAGAATCCTCTTCTCTTTTCCATGTCCTTCCTGCTCTCCTCTCTCCCCTCTTCATGTCCAAGGAGTTGGACATCCATCTGGCAAAGGTTGAAGGCATGGTTATGCCTGGAATAGGAAGGCTACAGGACATCTTCGACAGGCTGCTGCTCCAACTTCAGAAGGAGTTCTGAAGTACTTCCAAATCAGATAGAGATCTGATTTTTAGAGCATAGATTCATGAGGAGAAGATATTTTAGGTCCTACCTGAGTGGATACTGGTGGAGGCCATGCTTGCATGGCTACATCAGAACCTCGGGCTGTGCTGAGATCATCTATAGGGTAATCAGATTACCCTTGAGGTATGTCTATACTTCTCATACTTTTAGATTTAATTTTAGATTTTAAATATCAGATAATAAAATTAGATCTAATAGATATTAGATCTGAAATAGCATAGGATAAAATTTTTAAATTATTTCACCTCAGATTTGATGAAATCTGGAAGATCCTGCAAAGGAAAAAGGCAGTTTTTCCTTCAGTACATGCGTCCGGCCTCTATGAAAAGTTCATTCGAAGTCCCAATCTGATCGATCTTTTCGAGAGTGCTAGCTCACACAATGACCTTCTTCTTGGCTGATCTGGATCCCTTCTTCAAATCTCTAAAATCTTTCTAGAGGTTGAAGATGGACTTCTTGAGGGAAAGAAAAGGTGGAAGAAAGATAGAGAAAAAATTATTTTTTCTCTTTCCAAACCCTAAGGTAGAAATCCTAGATGACTAGGTTTTGCTCACACCCCAAGAGAGAGGACTCTCCTTTTCTTTTTTATGCCAAGAACCATGCCCCAAAGCCCTCAATGTGGAGAACTCCTTCTCTGATCTCTTAGATGCACAAAAGTGAGAAATAGACCTCTTTTTATTGGCATGTAATAGGGTTGGGTGAAGGGTCTTAAGGATTTTGGACTCTTCAAGATATGTCGCACTTTCTCGCAATTCTATGCCAAAACATATCCAAAAAAATATGAGATGCCCCTTCCCATATTTTTTTATGGTAAATTAGTTATTCAACTAATTTTTTACCAAAAATTCCTCAAAATGTTGCACACAAAAGGAGAAAAAAATATGTTAGCATGTGGAGTGATTTGGATAAGAACAAATTCTCTTGATAAGGAATGTTTTGAAATTCAATTTTAAAATCTTTCTTTTATCAAAATCAAATCAGATTTGGATGTGAGAAAGTGAGGGTGAGAGGGCTTCTTTGCATGGAGAAAAGTTCATGCAAAAAATATCTTGGCATGGAGAAAGTTGGCGTCAAAGGTTTGGTGCGCAAGGGAGAAGAGTCCAATGGTATATGGACTCTTTATTTCCTTATTTGAATCCAAACCAAATTACATCTGGATTAACCCGAATAAAATATATGAAACCCAATTTAATTAGATTTATAAATTTTTAATCAAATTTTAATCACATTAAGAATTGATTGAACTAAAATCCTGATCAAATCAGGGATATTTTTTCCTTAGCGATTAGGTCATCTCATAACCTAATCGAGTCAAACCTAATTGAATCTAATTCAATTAGATTTTATTTAATCCTCTTTTTTTAATCAAATTGAGCTAATCAGTAATCTAATTACTAATTAATCCTTCACTAATTCACTAACACTTGATGAATAAATTTATTGCAACTTTTGCAAAAGATTAATCATCAATCGAATTGACGATTAAGCCCTTGGATGATTCTCAATCGTTGATTAGCCACATGATCAGTCAGAAACTTCTTTTGAGTGTGACCTTATAGGTTCGAACCTAAATCGATAGTATAGAAATAAATTTTTGAACCAATCAAGGTAACCATCTAGCAATGGTGATTTGACATCCGGATAGGTCGAATGATGGTGAAGCAACATTCAAGAACCTATTGATGTATGGTTATTGTATAATTCATTGTTTTGACCCTAATGCTTGAGGATGACCTAGGATTTAATGGTCAATCCTAGATAAGTCATCTACATTATTGTTGCCCAGCTATGCAACCCAAGAGGGGGGGTAATTGGGTTTCTAAAAATTTTAAGCCCAACAGATAATTTATGAACAAAACAATGGCTTTAAATCAATATTAATTACCTAAAATAGTATTGCAAGGATATAATAAAGAAATAAGATAAAGCAATAAAGCACACCACAAACACAAGGATTTATAGTGGTTCGGTGCTAACCTTGCACCTACATCCACTCCCCAAGATCCCACTTGGGAATTTCAATCCACTATCCTTTGTATTCAACCCGAATACAAAACGTCGGAAACTCCAACACTAGCTATCCCAAGCTAGAATACAAGACGTCGGAAACTCCGACCCTAGCTATCCCAAGCTAGAACACTTGTTTCCCGGGTACAAGCAAACCCAAAACACTCCGATTTCAGGTTCGGATCAACCTTTCCTTGTTTTGGAAATCCTCCAAAAATAAGAGCAAAAACTCACAGAGTAAGAATATTTAGAGCACAGATGAATACAATAACAGCTCCTTAAATGAGCAAATATAACAATAAAAGCTTTACTCAAATGAAGAACCCTTTTTTCAGATTTTCTCAAGATGAATGAACGGTTGAATGCTTGAGAAGAGGTTGATTGTTGATTGAAGATCTCTTGAAAGCTTTGAACGATCTCTAGATCAAGGTTGAAAACAATCGACTTGAAAGATTCTCTCTTTGAATGCTCTTGCTTTTCTTTTTCACAAACTCTCTTGAATATTGTGGATCCTCTCTCTTCTTCTTGAATATTTCGTTGATCTCAGATTTCGGATCCTCTCTTCTCTTTTGATCTCACGTTTGATCTCCCGATTTCCACACCTTTTCTTTGCAATTTGATCTGCTATTTAATCTGCAATTTCCTTTCACCATTTTAAGCATTTTATGGCATTAGTAGCAAGAGAAAATAATTTAGGCAGATAAAGAGCCGTTAGAGGATTTTTAGGAAGCATAAAAGGCAATTAAAATGGGCAAAAAAATAGCCGTTGCTGACATTTCCCATCGCAGGGGTCGACTCATGAGTCGACTCATGCTTCAGGAGTCGACTCATGAGTCGACTTCTGTTGCAACAGACCAGAAGGTCTGATTTCTGGATTTTTAGGCTCAAATCAGCAGAGGTCGACTCATGAGTCGACTCATGCCTTGTGGGTCGACTCATGAGTCGACTCACAGGTCGTGCCAAGTCAAAAATCCAGCGTGCCATGGGAATTTTTTGCGTGCCATTCAGCTCATAGTGTCATGAGTTGACTCATGAGTCGACTCATGCACTTCAAACCTTCATAACTTCAAAAATATAAGTCCAAACACAATAAAATTTTCACCAATAGATTTCAAATCATTTGTTCTACCAAATGGTACTATCAAATCAGGATTTTAGTGAAATTATGATTTTGCCCTTGAAGAGCATAAGGACTTTTTCAATTGTTTGTATCCCTTCAATCTGCTTTGTAATCATCAAAATCAATCTAGGAGCAACAATTATATTTCAATCTTTCAAATCTATCACATGGATTATCCAGGCTCAAATTTTGCTAAATTGAAATATATTGATACATTAACTCCTACTAATTCGAAGGAATTAATCTCATCTTGACTTATGCACCAACTTGACAAGTACTTGACTGCATCCAGAAATCTTTCATTACTGAATTAGAAACTCAGTTAGTCCAGTATCAAAGTACAGTGAGATGTTTGTAAGTCACTGTGGTGATCTCAGGTCGGAGGAACACTTATACCCATACCCTTCACGAGCTACTCTTGATAGTAGAGTGCTCTGCAGTTGGTCACACTCAGTGACGATGTACTCCTATATCTCACCTACATACCCTATCGTATCTCCACACTATTTGGTTATGAGGACAACCAATGCATATGGTATATACAATGACCTACATTTGATATTGCTATTGTCCTAGTAATAGCATATCGTTTGATCATGAACCAGTTTAAAAATTATACGATAAATTCTTCTTTATCGATTAAAATAATTCTAAAGTCTTCATC
Organism: Elaeis guineensis; assembly: GCF_000442705.2. NCBI lineage: Eukaryota > Viridiplantae > Streptophyta > Magnoliopsida > Arecales > Arecaceae > Elaeis > Elaeis guineensis. The sequence goes on from NC_026000.2 coordinate 85,910,417, forward strand.
ACAATATAGGAGTTCGTTAGAAGATGTAACCTTGTGATGAAGAAGGTCAAATAATTTTTATTATTTATCAATTCATATACATTTATAATTAGCACAATCGTCAAATGATTGGCTTTAGGATATATTTTTCAACAACTCCCACTTGGACTAAAGTCAATCAGTATAGTATCATATGCTCATCTTTGATTTATCATCTCAAAACTCCTAGATACTGAGATTTTAGTAAATGAGTTGGTTAAGTTTTTCTTTTCGTCGATCTTTTAAAGATTGACGTCACCTTAATAGATTTTCTGAATAAAGTAGTAACAATGCAAAATGCTTGGTAAGCTAATGGGACTTCGACTCCTTGGCATGAGCTATGGCTCCAATACTGTACAATACAGTAGGACCATCATCAGAGGATACCATTCTTAGCTTGTCAGTGAATCTGTACAATCACATAGCTTCTTTACAAGCATCAAATGCTGCAATACATTCTGCCTCGCAATTTGAATTTTGGCTATATTGCTCAGCTTGAAACCTTTCCAGCTTCATTATTTAGGATAAGGATGTATTCCGATGCATTCTTACTATTATTATGTCCACCTAAAAACTGAAATCATACTCTATAAGTTTTAAGTTAGATTCTCCATAATCAAATCACCGGCCCTTAGTATTTATCAAATACCTAAGGATGACCTTCTAGTGATTCTAACTCAAATCTTGCAGGTATCCACTCACTACCTTAATGAGTATACCATATCTGATCTCATACATGGTGTACATAATAGAATAAATTCTACTCATAAACACTCTATATACGTTGGACTAGGATAATCCAAGCAGCCTCTTAGATCTATCTCTATAGATTTTCATCCCTAGGATGAGGGATGCTTTTCCCAAGTCCCTTGTGGAGAATAATGATAATAGCGAAACCTTTATTTTCTATAATATAAGGAATGTCATTTTTGATTAAAAAAAAATTATTCACATACAAAACAAGAAATACACTCACAGAACTATTAACCCATTTGTATTTGTAAAATTCATCTTTATTTTCAATGAAGCCATGTATTTTGATCATTTATCAAAATACACATTCTAACTCTGAAATATTTAGCATTGCCACAGAAGAAAATGTCTCGCTATGATCAATACTATAACATTGACAATATCCTTAGGCAACCAAATAGGCTTTGTAAGTTCATCTTCTCGTCTGCGCTCTCTGATCCTATTGAAAATCTACTTACACCCTATAGGCTTTACACATTCAAGTGGATCAATGAGTGTCCATATATCATTGATCATTATGGACTTTATTTTGGACTCTATGGCTGCAAGCCATTAATCGGAGTTGGACCTCTGCATAGCATCTTTGTGGGTGATCAAATCTTTATTGTTCTCATCGAGTTCAACACATCACATCCCGAAATTGGAAATCAAAATATCTATCTGATGGATGCAGTGCTCTATCGGATCTCCTTAATGGTGCCTCTACAATAGGGTCTCTAGATTGTGTTGGTTCTTCTATCTATCGAACTTTATAAGTTCCACATTAAAGGCATCAATTTTATCACCAAGGTACTCTTTTTCTGAAAGGAATGCCGAACAATTCTTGTTCTTTAACATGGTAGAAGTTATATCCCATAGATTCTTTGGGGTTACCCTACAAAATAATACATATAGGATTGAGATCCAAGCTAATCAATCTGTAAATACTTAACATAAATCAAACACTTCCAAATCCTAAAGTAAGAGAGTTTCGGCTTATGCCTAGTCCATATCTCATATGGAGTTATTATGACTGATTAATTCAAAATCTAGCTCAGAACATACCAAGAGTTTTAAGAGCATAACCCTAAAAAGAGACTGATAGACTTGTAAACCATATCATGGATCGTACTATGTCTAACAAAGTTGATTTCAATAAGAGAGAATCCTATTCTCTTTTAGATATATCAAAAACTCACCGAAAAGGCATTCTCCTCTTTGGACTGATCGAAGAGTTTCAATTCTCTTCTCAGTTTATTTCGCTACCTTATTAAAAAATTATTTGAATATTTTAAATAATCTAAATTTATGGTAAACATGTTCGTAGATCCAATACATCAGTATGTATTAGATTCAGAATGTCATTGGCTCGTTCATCTTTTCTAGCAAAAGGTGATTCGGTCATCTTACTAAAGAGATAGGATTGATAAATTGATAATGATTTACAATCATTGATTTCGAGAATTATCTCTTATTGATCCTATTCTTATTTATATGACTGAGCCTAAATTGCCAAAGGTAGGCTTCCATGACACTATCTACTCTAAGGAGTTTGTTTGTTGTGTACAGTACACTAACAGACTGTGTAAATATCATTTCTTAGTTGTCTATATGATTTTGACATTATTCATAATGATATCATAAAATCATTAGACATTACTAAAATGATATTTTTAAGATTGAAAATAGGCTCAATGATTCCTAAAACCAAGATTGGAACATAACTTTAATCTCTAATGTCTAGAAATCTCTTGCTATTTTCAGACTTTCTACTAATCTGAAGTCATTGCAACAATTTGTATAGACTTTTGATATCCAATATCCAATTAGTAGTGTCACATATAGAGAAATCACAAGGTGTTATCATATAAGTATTTTGTCTAGCAATCCTTTATTAATTTTTCTTTCTTAGCCTATTCGGATTAAGGGACTCTGTCAGATTAGGTTAACCTTAGACTCTTTTGTCAATTTGGACTTGTTAGCCCAAGCACGACTCTTTTACATCTTCTTTTTTTTTCTTTCTCAAAGATTATTGTTCACCGAAGATACATCTTTAGAGGTACAAAAGAACTCCTTCAATATTTGAAAGATTTTCTCCCATTGAGCATCATCGAATTTATAATTAAATTCATGTTCTTTACTGCTCTCAAAAAATACCACATGGTGATATAATCATTTAGCCACTTCTGATAAGTACTTTGATCGCATCATATGTGTTAGATATGGGAACATCAGGTGCTGGATCTATAATTATATTTAGGATCCATTCATGTTCTAGAACTATTTACAACTTTTGATACCATCTATCAAAGTTGGGTCCTATAATAATAAGTCACTATCAAACAGTGAATGGAGTAACAGATATCTAACCATAACTGAAAGAAAAATATAAGACCTCAATGTTTATGAATTGATTAAGCCTAAAGATTTGGACTTTAGTCTAAAGGTTCTCTCACTATTTTATACGAATTGGTAGCCTCTACCTCCAATTCAAGAAATTACTTTAATCTCTTAGCGGATACTAAAATCCACACAGACTGCATACAGGCCCGAGGATGGCTCGATCAACCCATATATATCTATAGATAGGTTTTCAACCAATTGTTTCTTCAAATAATTTCTAGTAGTTAATTTAGCCATAGATTTTATTTTAGTAGGCAATTGGCCTCCACTAAAAGTTTTGGTTAGGTCAAACCATTAACATGAACTACTCAATGATTTTAACTAATGAATGACCAGGTTCGAAGATAGCTCGATCAATCCAATCATCATCAGATAGTTTAACAGAGTCATCATATGATAAATAATAATTCCATCATTTAAAGTGAACACCAGACGGATGGTGCCTGCAATGTCAATCAGAAATAATAGACCCATTACCATTCACCTTAATGGGATGCTATGACCTAGTTATCCCTATAACTAGCTTATTTTATGGATCTAGCAATTTAGAAGATTTAATTAATTTAGAGAAGAAAGAAGAAGAGATGAATCAGTAGACCATAATCCTCCCACTGATTTCACCAAGTCACTTAATCGGATTAAGGTCATGCTGATCGAACTGGCACCTAGATTAGTCACACTGATCAACCTCAATAACATGGGTCAACTTGAATCACTTAGTAGTCTAATCAAGATAAAATCCATCAAATTGATTAAGTAAGTGAGATCGATGGGAGGGTCTGCTAAGCTTGTCTTAGACACCATCGAAATGGCCAGATAGACCGCTCTCAATTAAAAATCACCAGTCAAAATGCCAAACTTACCTTAGAAATCAATTGATTAACTAGTTTCGATTTGACCGGCCTAATGATTCGGGTTCAACAATTGAGCCACAATCAAGGTCTATTTGATCTAATCAAAAATATGGACTTGACCATCTACAACTATTGTATTGGTTCTAGAAAATTCTGATTTAATCTAATTCAATATTTGGTTAGATTTAATCTATTTCTCTATATAGTCCATTAACTTTTTGATTTTAGCCTTAAATCTAATTCAATTAAGAAGACTTGATTTGAGCTAACCATGCCTCCATATTTTATGCTAATGATATTAGATCTTTAATTCACAATTCTAGATCTAATCGATTCTTTACTTAATTCTCAATTAAGTTTCACATCAACATGGGTTTAAGTTTAGGTTTGAAATAATTTTAATTTTTTATTTTATAAATAATTTATAATAAATATTATGAAAATATATTTTATTCTAAAATTGGATCGACTCAATCAATATTGAACCAGCTACATAAGGAGACTGGGTCAACTCAGTTCAAAACTGGATCAGCTCAATAATTGTGCGAGCACATTTCAGATATAAAAAATTTTTCATAATTTTAAAATAAAATCAATCATAAATATTTTTTTGGATCATATCTAAACTTGTTATGATTCGAGATTTTATTTTTTCATGATTAAAATAATTTTAATCATATGGATTAGATATTTTATTTTTCATATAACTTTGAATCACATACAACAAATCTAGGATTTTAAAATCTAAGATTTTGTAGAAAAATAAGTTCTTTCTTTCACATTCTTCTTTATAGGATCTAATCACATGGCACCCTTACAGCCATAAGAGCACCACATCGAATGGAAAGAGAGGGTCTTTAAACCCTTTTTGCTCCTATGACCGGACAGGTTAGTGATCAACCCAATCCAAATACTTGCTAATCGGATCATCTAATCTAATCACATATCATATATGTTTGAATTTAGATCTAATCTAAATTATATTAGATCTGATCATAATCTTATATTATATCTAAATCAGATCATAAACATCACATGCAACATAAAAAAATTAGATTTTATCAAAAATCATCACAAACTAGGACAATCTTTTTACTATAAGGGTAAACCTTATGGCAGAACAACCTTATTTCAGTTTGTGTAATCAATCGATAATTAAATTTAGACCAAAATATCATATATTAGATCTAAAAAAAATTAAAATTTAGATTTAATATGCACATATAACATGTCATAACAAACCTAGGCTCTGATACCACTATTGGAGAACTTCGATGATTTCGTGCATGTATTTCAAAATTTTTTTGAATAAATTATAATGAAAAGTAAATAGATTAATCACATTAATATAATATATATATGATCAGATTATTAAATTAATCTACTCTAGGATCTGTGATATGATATGTTGCATATAAAATCTGAAATAATCATATGATAAAATCTGCATGCATGGATGTAAACAGTAGATCATATCTACTTCTAATCTGAGTTCAGAACTCGATACCTAAGTACGGATTGATGATTGTCGCTACTGAGAGATATGGTAAGGATGATCTTTACTAGTTGCTCATAGCCGTACATGCATCCAACCTCTACAAAAAGTCCACTCGAAGTCCTGATCTGATTGGTCTTCTCGAGAGTGCTAGCTCACATGAAGACTTTTTCCTTGATTGATCTGGATCCCTTCTTCAAATCTCTAGAATCTTTTCAGAGGTTGAAGATGGACTTCTATAAGAAAAGAATAGGTGGAAGAAAGATGGAGAAGAAACTATTTTCTCTCTTATTTTTCTATCTTCTCAAACTCTGAGGTAGAAACCCTAGAAGACTAGGTTTTGTGCACACCCCAAGAGAGAGAACTCTCCTCCTCTTTTTCATGCCAAGAACCATGCCCCAAAGCCCCTCAACATCAAGAACTCCTTCTCTAGTCTCTTACATGCACAATGTGAGAAATAGATCCCTTTTTATTGGTGTGTAATAGGGTTGGGTGAAGAGTCCTAAGGATCTTGGACTCTTTAAGATATGTCACACCTTCTCCCAATTCCATGCCAAAACATGCCCAAAGAAATATGGGATGCCCCTTTCCATACTTTTTTATGATAAATCAATTTTCCAATTAATTTCTAACAAAAAGTCTCCTTAAAATATCACACACATAAGAAGAACAAAATAAGTTGGCGTGTGGAGTGATTTGGATAAGAACAGATTCTCTTGATAAGGAATGTTTTGAAATCTAATTTCAAAACCATCCTTTTATCAAAACTAAATTAGATTTGGATGTGAGAAAGGAAGGGTGAGAGGGTTTCTTAGCATGGAGAAAGGTTCATACAAAAAACATCTTGGTGTGGAGAAAGTTGGTGTCAAAGGTTTGGTGCGCAGGGGGGACGAGTCCAATGCTATATGGACTCTTTGTTTCCTTATTTGAATCCAAATCAATTCACATCTAGTTTAGCCCAAATAAAATATATAAAATCTAGTCTAATTTGGTTTATAAATTCTTAATCAAATTTCAATCAAATTAGAAATTGATTGAATCAAAGTTCTGATAAAATCAAAGATATTTCTCCCTTAGCGATTAGGTCATCTCATAACCTAATTGGGTTAAACCTAATTGAATCTAATTCAATTAGATTTTATTTAATCTTCTTTATTTAATTAAATTAAACTAATTAATAATTTAATTAAAAAATAATTTTAATTAATTCACTAACACTTGGTGAATAAATTTATTACAACTTTTGCATAAGATTAATCATTAATCGAATTGATGATTAAGCCCTTGAATGATTCTCAATCGTTGATCAGCCATATGATCAGTCAGAAATTTTTTTTAAGTGTGATCGCATAGGTTCGAATCTAAGCTGGTAGCATAGAAATAAATTTTTGGACCAATCGATGTAACCATCTAGCAAGGATGATTCGATGTCTGGATAGGTCGAATGATGGCGAAGCAACATTCAAGAACCTATTGGTGTATGGTTATCGTATAATTCATTTTTTTGACCCTAATACTCGAGGATAACCTAAAATTTAACTATCAATCATAGATAAGTTATTCACATTGCATTTTAATTTTTCAAATCCATCACATGAATTATCTAGGCTCATCTATATATCATATCAGTGTCTCCACACCATTTGATCATGAGGACAACCAACGTATATGGCACACAATGACCTACACTTGATATCGCTATAGTTCTAGTAATAACGTATCGTTTGGTTATCAACCAGTTTAAGGATTACATGATTAATCCTCCTTTATCGATCAAAATAATCCTAAAAATTTCATCACAATATAAGAGTTCATTAGAAGATGTAACCTTGTGATGAAGAAGGCCAAATAATTTTTATTATTTATCAATTTATATATATTTATAATTAGCCCAATCGTCAAATGATTAGCTTTAGGATATATTTTCTAACATTTTTGTGCACCTCATCAGATGACTTTTGGTATGAGAGAACCTCAAGGTTTAGGCATGAAAAATTTGAGAGAGGGGTAGGCGTCTATGCATGAGAAAATGAGGAAGAAAATTTCTTTTTGGGTGTGAGATCTAGGGAGGGCTTTTAGGGTTTCCTAGTTCCAGCTTTGTGAGAAAAAAATAAAAAGAAGTTTTGTTCTTCTTCTTCCACACCATCTCCTCCTTAAAAAGCTCCATCTTTTGATTCGAAGGTGTCTATTCGATCTAAAGAAAGGAGTCTCCATCAGCCATCTAGAGCCTTCATCGTGAGCTAGCACTATCGAGAATGATGATCTATTCGGAGCTTCGAGTTGACTACCTATAGAGGCCGGACGTGCTGTGTGCCTACTCAGCATCAGGAAGGACCTCTTGCCATATTCATCAGTAGTAGTGATCATTGACCCACGATCAAGAAATGAGTTCTAAACTCATCGGATCAGAACTAATCGTTAAATCTGATTTAGGGCATTGATACGATCAATGCAGTCTTTTATGTTCAATCAAATTTTTTTTATATATTATTTTCATGTCATAGATTCTTAAAAATCTAGTTTAGATTTGATCTAAAGCATATGTTAGAGACTAAAAAGTTTAATCTGTTGCTTTCACTATAAAAATTTAAAAAAAATAAATACTTTGAACTGCCTATTTTCCAACAATGCATACATTTCTTTAGGATATATTTTTGTGCTTGTCGGATAATTTTTATTATCAATCATGTTGTATGTATCCATGACTTATCTTAAAAATTAACAAAGATGATTTTGTATATTCTTAAGATGTTAAAAATTTGAGATATACATCATTAGTGGTTAATTTCTAAATGCTCCTGATCGAAAAATCGTCACGAAGAAAAGTGATCAATCCATTTAAGATCAGTACATGGATCACCTCCCTTCTGGATAGATGAGTTTCAAGTATGCAGCATGGAGATACTGGGTTGAGAGTGTGGGTGGTTGCTAGAGAATAACTTGCACTGAGTATGATCAACATGAGAAACCACTTGGATGTCTGCTCACTTGTCAGTGATTTTTTCGATGTTGTAGTGGTATGATTAATCCTTTGACTTATGGTGTGTTGGCTATTCACAGTGAGGCTACTTAATTTGACTGTATGTTCTCTTGGTTCATAGTCATTCAGATTCTTGCTGTGTATATTAGCTATTGTAGGTTCAGATTCACTATTTGAAGTAGGATACACCTAGATGGAATCTATCGATTAGGATAGAAAAAGAGTAGTTCTATACAATTTGTAAGACTAAGTTTGGAAAGTCTCTGGTTAGAGCAAGTGTGAATACTGAAAAAAAGTTTTCATAAGATTCATAAATGAACTCAAGTCGAACCAATCTGATATATGACTAACGATGGGATTTGATAAGTTCTCCATGACCTCCGTCTAGTTGGAACTCACAATAGAGAGATTGTATCATACGATAACTGTACCTATGGGTTCATCATTTTTGTTCTATTGAGTTGCCACCACATGTTACTAGACATCACTGGTAGATTGTGAGAACTCACTAAGATCATTTTCGGATCAACGATCCTTATTGAGGTGAGTTGGAATTGTTCCAACTTATCGAAAGGAGTTTCAATGATATTGTGATGGAGATCACGGTATGTCTCACTACTAAACATAATAGAACCTAAGAGGTCACATACAAAAAAAGTATGACCTAATTAATGATTTAGATCATATTCAAATTATCAATCGGATTGATAGTCTGAATTTTAGAAACTACTAATTTGTAAGTATTACTGTTTTGGTAGTTGCTAATTATTAGTGCAGGAACTTAATTATAAATATTATGATTTAATTAAGATTGATTAAATTATGAATTAAATTTTAGTTAATTTAAATCAGATTTAATTTAATCAAACTTGATTTAATTTAATACTAATTTGGATTAATTATCCAAATCAGATTTGGATTATAATTCTAACTGGATAAGTTTGACAGCTTTTCGAATTCGATTCGATTCAGACAATTTGAATCCGATTGGGACCAAATAAGAATCAGATTAAATTTAACTCTTAGAGCCCACTCTTACTAGGCTTCTCTCTTTAGATCTCATGCAGAAAGAAGGAGGGCATGCATGGAGACGTGCCCCTTTTGTTTTTTGCACCTGTGAAAGAAATCAGTAAGTGTTTGCAGGATCAAATCCAGATTTAACTCACTAACCATGAAAAGAACCTAACTAACCTCATTGTATAATTAAGTCAATCAGGATACATTTGACAGTCGTACTATCATCTCGTCATATCTCACATGTGGTTCTTTCCTCCTCTAAAGCATCATTCTTGATCGAATCGGGATCAGGAGAATAGGAGACTATCTCCTAAGTGTGAACTATTCTCAGATTTCTCAACTAGTCCATATGGTTTGGTCAATTTAAAAGTATCAAATACACCATGTAGTGATAGTGAAGATGTAGATAAATTTATAAAAATAAAATATAAAAAGATTACTCATGATGATATGCACAATTTAGATAAGATTTTTTTTCTTATCGTGTCTCTCACTTATTTAGCGAATTCCATATCCCTGTAGTATGAAAAATGAGCAACCCTATCATCAGGTTCTTTAATGGGGTTGAGATCCCAATTTCTTTTCAAAAGCCTTGTGGTTGTACAACAAACCTTTGAGAAGTTCATGGGTAAGAAACTCTTTCCAATTGCATCTCATACAACTCCCAACATAGCTTTGGCCTCTAAAATACTTGTAACATTGTGGTTGCATAATAAAATATAGTATTTTAGTTAAGCCATACCCTTTGTTACCATATGATCTTATCTGAATAATACTACTCATATAGATAGCACAATAAGATAATAGTATCCAAATATACCATAAGCATCACCAAGTCAACGTCACATCAAATCCTATAGCAAGTCTTATGATTGCACAATAAACTCACTATAGTTTTTGACATACTTTATTGACTTAGCATGAGCTAAATATACCATAAGCATCATTATGCATCAAGACAATATTGGAAAAAGTGTCCTAAAGCCAACTGTTGGGATGATTGTGCCCATTCTATAGTATATATATGAATTATTTATTGATGAATAAAAATTATTTTGGTATCATTCTACACAAAGTTACATCTTTCATGCTAAAACTCGTGTTGTGATGAAATTCTTAGAACTATAATATAATTGATAAAAAAAAAAATTATCATATAGTTCTTAAACATGTTCGTGACTAAATAATATGTCATTAAAGACGATGCTGTTTATCGAGTGAAGGTCGTTGTGTGCCATATGGATTGGTTGTCCTCTTAATCAAGGAGTGTAGAGATACTAATATGAGATATAGGTGAAATATAGGAGTACATCGTCACTGAATAGGTGACTCACTTGCTGAGTTCTCTACTGTCAAGAGTAGCTCATGAAGCATATAGGCATACCTCAGATGTAAGATCATTATAGTGTTGAAAATTATGTGCTAAAGCCAATCATTGGATGATTGTACTGATTATAAATATATATGAATTGATCAATAATAAAAGTTATTTGATATTTTTTCATCACAAGATTATATCTTTTAACGAACTCCTATGTTGTGATGAAGTCCTTAGGACTTCTTTGATCGATAAAGGAGGATTTATCGTATAGTTCTTAAACTGGTTTACGACTAAATGATATGTTATTACTAGGACGATAACGATATCAAGTGTAGGTCGTTATGTGCCATATGCATTGGTTGTCCTTGTAATCAAATGGTATGAAGATATTGATATGGCATGCAAATCAGATATAGAAGTACATCATTACTGAACATGACCAACTATGGAGCACTCTGCTATCAAGGATAGCTCGCGAAGGATATGGGGACAAGTGCCCTCCGACCTGAGATCACCACGATGACTTGCAAGCAACTCACTGTACTTTGATATCGAACTAACTGAGTTTTTAATTCAGTGATGGAAGATTTTTGGGTGTAGTTAAGTACTTATTAAGTCAGTGCAAAAGTCAAGATGGGATTTATCCCTCCGAATTAGTAAGAGATATGTATCAGTGTATTTCAATTTAGCAAAATTTATGCTCGGATAATCCATGTAATGAATTTGAAAAAGATTGAAATATAATGTGGATAACTTATCTAGAACTGACAGTTAAATCTTTAGTCATCCTTGAGCATTAGGGTCAAAGGGATGAATTATACGATAACCATACACGAATAGGTTCTTGAATGTTGCTTCATCTTCATTCGATCTATCCAAACATCGGGTCATCTTTGTTAGATGGTTACATCGATTGGTTCAAAAAGGTATTTCTGTGCTATCAGCTTAGGTTCAAACCTATGGGGTCATACTCAAAAAAAATTTCTGACTGATTATGTGTCTGATCAATGATTGAGAATCATTCAAGGGCTTAATCATCATTCGATTGATGATTAACCTTATACAAAAGTTACAATAAATTAATTCATCAAGTATTAGTGAATTAATGAAAAATTAATTAGTAATTAGATTACTAATTAGTTCAATTTGATTGAGTGAAGAAGATTAAATAAAATCTAATTGAATTGGATTCAATTAGGTTTAACTAGATTAGGTTATGGGATGACCTAATCGCTAAGGGAGAATTATCCCTATTTGATCAGGATTTTGATTCAATCAATTTCTAATTTATTTAGATTTGATTAAAAATTTATGAACTTAATTAGATTAGATTTTATATATTTTATTTGGACTAAACCAGATGTGATTTGGTTTGAATCCAAACAAGAAAATTAAGAGTCCTTATTGGAATAGGACTCTTCTCTCTTGCGCCAACCTAGTTTGCACGTCATATATCTCCATGCAAAAAATTATTTTGTGTGAGATTTTTTCACACCAAAGAGTTCTTTCACTTATCTATCTTAAATTCAAATATAATTTAGTTTTGATAAAAAAAAGATTCTAAAATTAGATTTCAAAATATTCCTTATCAGAAGAATCTGTTCTCATTCAGATCAATCTCTCCATGCTAATAAATTTTTTTCTCATTATATGTGCAATATTTTAAGAAAATTTTTGTAGGAGATTATTTGGAGAATTAATTTATCATAAAAAAATATAGAAAGGGGTGTCTCATATTTTTTTGGTATGTTTTGAGATGTAGAATTATGAAGGGAGGCTGAATCCTGTAAGAGTCTAGGATCACTAGGACTCTTCACCCCACCTCCTTACATGCCTATAAAAGGAGATTTTATGGTTTCTTTTATATATGTAAGATACCAAAAGAGATATCTTTATGTGAAGAAAGTTTGGACATGGTTCATGATGTGAAAAATAGAGAAGAGGGTCCTCTCTCTTTGGGTGTGTGCAAAAATATGAATATCAGATTTTTGGTTCTAAGGGTTTGGGAAGGAATAAATTAGAAAAAAATTATTTTTTTCTACATCTTTCTTCCACCTCTTTATCTCCACTAGAAGTTCATATTCAATCTCTAAAAAGATTCTAGAGATTTGAAGAAAGGATCCAGTTCAATAAAGAAGAATGTCTTTGCGTGAGCTAGCACTCCTGAGAAGACCAATCAGATCGGAGCTTCGAGTGGATTTTTTGTAGAAGTCGGATACGTGTGCAGCTGTAAGCAACTAGCAAGGACCTTCTCTACCATCTTCTCAATAGTGAAGATCATCGATCCGAACTCAGGTATCGAGTTCTGAACTCAGATTAGAAGTAGATGTGATCTACTGTTCACATGCATGCATGCTGATTTTATCTTCAATATTTTTTAGATTTTATATGCAACATAATATATCATAGATCCTAGAGTAGGTTGATTTGATGATTAAATTATATATATATTAGATTAATTTGATTAATCTAGTTATCTTTCACTGTAATTTTTCAAGAAGGTTTCGAAATAAATGCATGAAATCATCTATATTTTCTAATAGTGGTATTAGAGCCTAGGTTCATTATGACATGATTTATGTATATATTAAATTTTAATTTTAATTTTATTTAGATCTGATATATGATATTTTAATCTAAATTTAATTAATGATGGTCACACAAACTGATATAAGATTGTCCTGCTGTAGGATTTACCCCTTACGGTGAAAAGATTGTCCTAGTTTGTGCTGATCGTTGATAAAATTTGATTTTATGATATACATGTGATATTTTTAATCTGATTTAGATATTATCTAAAATTATAATCAGATCTGATGTAATTTAGATTAGATCTAAATTCATGTATATATGATATATGATTAGATTAGATGATCCGATTTGTAAGTACTTGGATTGGATTGATCATCAGGCCGTCCGGTCATAGGAGCAAGAAGAGTTTAAAGATCCTCTCTTCTTATTTGATGGGATGCTCTTATGATATATAGGAGTGCCATGTGATTAAATCTCATGAAGAAGAATGTAAAAGAAAGAACTTACTTTTCTACAAAATCTTAGATCTTGAAAGCCTAGGTTTGTTGTATGTGATGTAAAGTTGTATGAAATATAAGAGATCTAATCTATGTGACTAAAATTATTTTAATCATAAAAAAATAAAATTTTAAATTATAAAAAATTTTAGATATGATCTAAAAGTGTTATGATTGATTTTATTTTAGTGTTATGTAAGAATTTTTAGATCTGAAACTTCTTGAATCGTGCTTACATAATTACTGAGCTGACCTAGTTTTGAACTGAGTTAACTCAGTCTCCTTGTATAGCCGACTCAATATTGATTGAGTCGATCTAGTTTCAGAATAAAAAATTTTTGCATAATATTTATTATAAATTATTTATAAAATAAAAAATTTAAAATTATTTCAAACCTAAACCTAAATCCATATTGATGCTGAAACTTAATTGAGAATTAAATATAGAACCGATTAGATCTAGAATTATGAATTAAAGATCTAATGTCATTCGCATAAAATATGGAGGTATGGGTTAGCTCAAATCAGGTCCTTTTAATTGAGTTAGACCCAAGGTTAGAATCAAAGAATTAATTGACTATGTAAAGAAATTGATTGATCAGATATTGAATTAGATTAATCAGAATTTTTCTAATATAATAGTTGTAGATGGTCAAGTTTATGTCTTTGATTGACCAAATGGATCTTGATTATGGCTCAGTGGTTAAACCTCAATCATTAAATTGGTCAAATTAAAATTAATTAACCAATTGGTGTCTAAGATAAATTTGACATTTCAACCGATGGTTTTTAATTAGGAGCAACTTACTTGATCATTTCGATGGTGTCTAAGGCAAGCTTAGCAGACCCTCCCATCGATCTCACTTATCAAGCCAATTTGGTGAATTATGTCTTGATTAGATCGCTAAGTGATTCAAGTTGACCCATGCTATTAAGGTTAATCAGTGTGATTGATCTAGGTGCCATTTCAACTAGTATGACCCTGATCCAATTCAATGACTTAGTAAAGTCAGTGGGAGGATTGTGGTTTATTGGTTGATCTCTTCTCATCTTTTCTCTAAACTGATTTTTAAATCTTCTAAATTATTAGGTCCATAAAATGAGCTAGTTATTGAGCTAACTAGATCATAGCCTCCCATTAAGGTGAATGATAATGGGTCCATTATTTTTGATTGACATTATAGGTGCCATCCGTTTGGTGTTCTCTCTGAATGATGGAATTATCATTCATCATATGATGACTCTATTGTACTATCTGAGGATGGTTAGGTTGACTGAGCCATCCTCAGGTCTGATCATTCATTAGTTAGAAATATTGAGTAGGTTCATGTTAATGGTTTGACCTAACCAGAACTTTCAGTGGAGGTGGGCCTATTGAAATAAAATCTGAGGTAAAATTAATTACTAAAAATTATTTGAAGAAATACTTGATTGAGAACCTACCCATAGATGCATATGGATTATCCGAGCCATCCTCAAACTTGTATACAGTCTGTGTAGATTCTAATACCCATTAAAGAATTAAGGTTGTTGGTGCAGAATTTCGCCGATGCTGGAGCTGGAGTCGAGGTGATCGCATCCACCTCCGGGACCTACAAGGGAAGTCTAAACTGGAGTTGGGGTTGCTCCGACAAGACCCTCTGATGCTCAAGTCAGTACTCTGCCTCAACAGAAATGGAGCACTCAAATGAGAATTTTAACAGAGTTTCGAGATAGAGTTTAGAGCTTAAAGAAGAACGTATCTGGAGGTCCCTTTTTATAGACGGAGAGCGTAACTGATTGGCAGTGACGTCTGTAACCGCTTGGTAGTGGGCCGTTCGGGGCCACACGGAGTTTGTTATGGAGAGTAGTGGCGTCAGGGGGTCGTTCAGGGCCACGTAGAGTTTGTTATGGAGAGTGGAGTAGTGTTTGTTGTCCCAACTTGCCAGAGAGTGGTGGAGCCACGTGGAATCCGTTACAGAGAGTGGAGTAGGATAGTGGCCATTGTCGTAACTTGCCAGAGAGTTCGGGCCTGACGGTTGAAGCTCGGTTGGGACGTCTGATGGAGCGAAATGGCTCTCTATCTCAGCAATCCAGGAGAAGCTCGGATGTTTTCAAGATTTCTGATGAGTCTACTATTGTCGGATGCCTTGGGCATTGATGCTACAGGCAGGAGTCATCTGTTGTGAAAGCTCGGATGGAGACTTTCTATTTGGTGAAGTTCGGTAGATGTTCGATTGTCAGAGAAGTCCATTTGGGATTTGCCTGATGTGAAAGCTCGTCTGAAGGTTGTCCGTCGAAGAGGTCCAGTTTCATGGGGAATCCGGCAGAGGGTCGTCCGACAGTGGAGTTCAGATGGCGTTGTGGAGGTTTGTCCACTGGAGGAGTCTTGAGGATGCTGTGGAAGGTCGAATGTTGGAGGAGTCCTGGATTCAATTTTGCTGTATTCCAACTTTTGTAGGAGTCTGCTTATTGTAGAAGCTCGGACGAAGACCAATTATCATGAAAGCTCGGATGGAGACTTCTTATTGTAGAAGTCCCGCTGCTAGAGAAGCTCGGTCATCGATGAAGTCTGGAAGAAGTTCGGAGTAGAGATCCGGCTGGTGGAGCCTGTCCATTGTAGGAGTTTGTCTGTGGTCCATCTACTGTAGAAGTTCGGATGGAGTCCGACTCTCGTAGGAGCTCGGATGAAGTCCGCTTGCAATAGAAGTTCGGAGTAGAGATCCGACTCTTGTAGGAGCTCGAATGAAATCCATGTTGGGAATAGTGTCCCAAAGCCAATCGTCAGCCTGTTAACGGTTGTGCTCATTTTTGTGTTGTACATGAATTATGAATTAATAAAAATTATTTTGACTTTTTTTTCATCACAAAATGTTTCATCTTCTAATGAACTCCTATGTTGTGGTGAAGTCCTTAAAACTATTTAGACTCGACAAAGGAGGATTTATCATTTAGTCCTTAAATCTATTCGCGACCAAATGATACGTTGTTACCAAGGACGACAATGTTTATCAAGTATAGGTCATTGTGTGCCATATAGGTTGGTTGTCCTCTTAACCAATGAGTGTGGAGACACTGGTATGGCATACAGGTAAGATGTAAGGGTACATCTGCACTGAACGTGACCGACTTCGAAGCTATTTCTGCTGTCAAGATTTGCTCCGATGGAATATGGGTATAAATGTCCCTCTGACCTGAGACCGCCACGGTGACTTGCAAGCAACTCACTGCACTTAGGCACTGGACTACCTGAATTTCTAATTCAGTGATGGAAGGCTGCTGGGTGTAGTCAAGTACTTGACTTGTCGGTCCACGTGTCAAGATAGGATTGACCACTCCAGTTTAGGAGCTGTGTACAGTCGTGTTTCAATTTAGCAAAACCTTGACCAGAGTAGTCTTTGTGAGGAGTCACAGGACTATTTGAGTTGAGCACGATTCGGATGATTTAATCAGGGTTGACAGTTTAACCCTGAGTCATCCTAAACACAGAGGTCAAAAGGATGAATTATACAGTAACCATATTCACGTAGGTTCTGAGTGTTGCGATTGCGACTATTCGACCTATCCGATCGTCGGGTACCATTGTTAGATGGTCACTTTAATTAGTACAGGAATTGGTTCCTGTGCTACCAGCTTAGATTCGAACCTGCGGGGTCACACACATTAGAGGTTCTTATCTGATCTGATGACTGATGTAGAATTCTACATGTTTGGGACTCAGTGATCGAGAATCAGGATTCTCTGATCACGAGTTCCACACATTATGGGTATCAGGGTCAAGAGTCCCACTGGTTGGGATTTTTCGATCAGGTTTACATATCGATGAATTCTGATGCCTGATTGCCCATAGGATTTAGACTCAGTATTTATGAGAGGTTTAATTAGTGATTTGATCACTAATTAACTCAATTTGATTGAGTAATTATTTTTGGATCAAGTCCAATTGAATTGGATTCAATTGGATTTGACCCGATTAGGTTAAGGGTTGACCTAATCGTCGAGATGGTTTGGTCCCTGATTTGATCAGGGGTTTGGCTTAGTCAATTCTTGATTTGATTAGAATTTTATTGAGCCTAATTAAGTCTAATTAAGTTGGGTTTAAATTAGTCTAATTGGACCTAACTTATTTGGTTCAATTAGGTTGGTTTAAATAATTAAACCACCTTGACCCAATCTCCATGCACCACCTCACTTCCATTGCACCCATTTGAATTCATGAGAAGGAACTTCTCATGAATTTTTTCCTCATGCCAAGCCCTCACCACGCCCCACTTTAATGTGCCAAATGGATGGATAAGGATGATTGGTTGGCCATTCAAATTCAAAATAAAGTTTGAATTTGAATGGGCAATCAATCTTTGCACCTTATCTTTTTTTTTACGCCCTATTTATTATATGAGAAAAGGTTTCTCATGAAATCACTCCATGCATAATTTAATCCATGCCTCACGGCTTTAGTGGATAAGGATGAGTTGGTATCTATTTGAATTCAAAATTTAATTTGAATTCAAATGTGCAATTACTCATCTTTATCCTTTCTTTTGAATAAGACGTTTGATGTTGTTATAAAAGGAGGAGAAGAGTGGGGCGTGCAAGAAGAGATTTTTTGAAAAAAAAATTCTAGGGTGTGAGAAGTCTTCTACGTGAGAAGAAAGTCCATATCCTTCCAAGAGAAAAAGAAAGAAAAGAAAGAAAAATGGGTGTAAGGTTTCTGGTGAGTTTCCTAGAGTTTTAGCTTGAGATTCGAAAAGTGAGAAAGTGAGCTACGAGTATCGTGAGCCCATAAAATCTTAGGAAGATCTTCAACATCCTCTCAAGTATGTCTGTTGATGATCTCGAGCATCCGAAGAATCGACAGACATCGATCGAAGGAGTTCGATCAGCATCCACCGTCAAAAGGGCTCTACAACAAGCTAGCACTCGTGAGGAGTCGATCAGATCGGGAGCTTCATGTGGATGATCTGTAGAAGCCAGACACGCTGTGTGGCTGCATCGTGATGATTAGATTCTCTCGATGGTGATCAGATTGCGGTGATCTACTACCCGCACAAAGGTGTTGTGTTCTGAACACATTACAGTAAAGTGTTTACTGTTCGAATTTGAATTTTAAATTTAAATGAATGCATGCTATATATCATATTTAGATCCTAGTGTAAGGTAAATTCATGTTAATTAACTAGATTAATTAATATTTTTTCACTATAAAATCATAATTTTAAAAAAGTTTTAAAATTACCATGTTACCCCTACATTGAATTTTTTCTACAAATGGTATCAGAGCCGGTTCTTAAATATGATATATATATTTGCATGCATAGATTAAGTTGTAATCTAAAAGTTTAAATTTTAAATTTCAAATTCAAAAATCAAAATTTGAATTTTGAAAGTTGTTCGAAATTCAAAATTAAAAAAAATTTGAAATTCAAATTTGAAATTTGAATTTTGAAATTTGGGTGAAATTAAAATTTGAAATTCAAAATTTAAAATTCAAAATTCAAAATTTGAAATTTGAAATTTGAAATTTGAAATTCAAAATTTGAAATTTGAAATTTGAAATTCAAAATTTGAAATTTGAAATTTGAAATTCAAAATTTAAAATTTGAAATTTAAAATTTAAAATTTGAAATTTAAATTTTAAAATTGGTATATTTAGATATACTTGATCCAAGTAGCAAGTAATCGAATTGGGTTGGTTGCCATGGCCATCCGGTCATAGGAGAAAAGTAGGGTTTCAAGGCCCTCTCCTCCCATTCGATGGGGTCTCCTATGGCGGTAGGAGTACCGCTGCAATTATATCCCACGCAGATGAAGCAGCGAAAGGAATTAATTGTAAAGATTCAATTGTGAAATTTATCATGAATGTGTTAGATTAGATCTAAAAAAATATTCATGATTTATTTTGATTGAGTTATTTTCTGTTATGTAATTAGCAATAGGATTGCTATTTATGAAATGTGCTGATCTATTTGTGAAATGAGTCAACATATTTGGTGAATAGAAAATAAAACCTTTCAAATTTGAAAATTATTTTCAAAATGCCAAACCCTGACCCATCAGCCCAAATACTTAATTAAAAGAATTAAGTGTTATCTAGTAGGTCTAGAATTGTGAATTAAGATCTAAGATAATTGCATAAACTTGTGGGTCAATGGGTTAGATGGATTGGTACATAATTGGATTAGACCTAAGGTTAGCTTAAAGAAATAGACTAAATTAGAGTAATTGGTCAAATCTAATCAAAAGTTGAATTAGATTAGGTCAAGGATACTCTAGACTCAACTCCAATGGTTGTAGTTGAATGGGTTCATATCTTTAACTAGACCAGGATGGACTTAATTCATGGCTACGCGGTGGAACCCTATTTAATAAGTTGATCAAATTAAAACTAATGAACTGGTTAGTGTCTAAGGTAAGTTTGGCATTTTGACCAGTGGTTTTTAAGTGGGAGCTACTCACAGTGATTCGATCTCTGACGAGTTAATGGCTTATCCCCACCACTGATCTCACTTACCTGGCCAACCTGGCGAATTAGGTTTTGATTAGATCACTTGGTGTTTAGGGCTCACCCATATCATTAGGTAAATCAGTTTGACTGATTTAGGTGCTCCTAATGCCAGCTTTAATTAAATTTTTTTTAATCTGACTTGGTGAAGTCAGTGGGAGGATTGAAATTGGCTGGATATTTTCTTCTCATCTATCCTTTAATAAAATCTTCAAAAATTATTAGGTCCCTAAAAAATGATTAAGTTATATTGATAACTAAGTCATAGCCTCCCATTAAGTGAGTGATAATGAGTCCATTAGTTTAATAATCATTGGAGGCCCAAAGGCCTGGTGCTTATTGACTAATGAAATTATCATTCATAAATGATAATTTGGTTTGAGTCTTTCTGATGGTGGTCAGGTTGGCCGGCCAAAGTCGGGCCTGATCATTTATTGGTCCGATTCACCAAATCAAATCATGTTAATGGTTGGACCTAACCAGATCTTTTCAGTGGAGGCCAAAGCCTACTGATTAGGTTCTGGGGTAAAAACAATTACTAGAAGTTGTTTAGAGAAATAACTGGTTATGAACCTACCCATAGATGCACATGGGTTGACCAACCAAAATTGGGCTCATGTGTAGTCTGCATGGATTCTAATACCCACTATGGAATTAAAGTAATTCCTCGAATTGGAGGTTGAGGCTACCAGTTCGTAAAAATATTGGGAGAAACTTTAGACTAAAGTCCAAGTCTTTAGTATTTATAATTTATGTACTAATAGAGGTCTGGTTTTCCTTTATGTAGCTATGGCCACTACCTTGTCCCTCCGGTCATTATTAGATAATGACAAGCTCATGGGACCTAATTTCGATAGCTGGTATCGAAAATTAAAAATCATCCTTGAGCATGAGCGGATCCTTTATGCAGTAACGGATCCGGCACCTGAGGAGCTAGCCCCGAACATTAGAAGGACGGTCCGAGACACTTATCAGAAGTGGCTCAACGACCGCACCACCGTTCGGTGCATTATGCTGGCGGCAATGAATGATGAGTTCAGCCGCAGGTTCGAGAACGCCCAGCCACAGGAGATGCTTCAAATGTTGAACGACTCCTTTGGCATGCCTAACGACGTTGAAAGGCACAAAACTAGTTGTGCCATTTTCAATGCTCAGATGAGAGATGGAGCCTCAGTCATTGATCATGTACTGTACGTGATCGAAATGATTGAGCACCTAACTAAACTGGGCTTTCCCCTGCATGAGCAGCTTGGTAAGGATGCGATCCTTAATTCGTTGCCCAAGTCCTTCCTCTCCTTCCTTACTCATTTTCGGATGACAAAGCCTGCAGTGAACTACCACGGTTTGTTGGGGTTGCTGCAGAACTTTTAGAAGGATCACCAACTCCATAAGGAGTCGGTGAATGTTGTGGGAGGGTCTTCTTCTGGTCGTCGACCTTTAAGAAAGAAAAGAAGAAGAACAAGAAGAAGAATAAGAAGGTGCAGCTGCATGCTGGGACATCTGCACAGGGTCAGACCAAGAAGCATAAGCCCGACCAGAGCCAGACGGAGTGCTTCTTTTGCAAGAAGCAGGGGCACTGGAAGAGGAACTGTCCTCTATACATTACTTTCCTAGACCCGAACAGGCCGAAGAAGAAGCAAAGTACTTATATGATAACACCTTGTAACTTTTCCATTTGTGATACTACTGCCTGGGTATTGGATACTGGAAGCCCTTATCATATTTGCAATTCGATGCAGGGTCTGCAGGTCAATAGGAGATTTGATGAAGGCGAGAGATTTCTGAACGTTGGAGATGGAAGCAAAGTTCCAGTTCTAGCATTAGGAATCATGAACCTTATAATCAATTCTCAAAACGTAATTTGAGTGAATGTCACTATTGTCCAAGCTTTTTATTAAATATTATTTCTGTAGGCCTTTTGGCCATGAACGATTATCAAATTTTAATAAAAGAAAACGTTTACAATATCATTTTGAATGGTGTTACAATGTTTGTTGGACAACTTAATAATGGAATTTACTTTCTATCACAACCTGTTAATGTGGTTCAAACCTCCGGTAAATGCCCTAAAATAGATAATGTGTCAGAAGTCTACCTTTGGCACTGTAGGCTAGGTCATATCAATAAGAACAGGATAAACAGGTTGGCTCAAGAAGGAATTCTTGAAGTAGGTGATTGTGAATCACTTCCAACCTGTGAGTCCTGTCTTCTTGGTAAAATGACCAAATCACCTTTTACTGGAAAAGGTGAGTGAGCCAGTGAACTCTTGAATTTGGTACATTCTGATGTATGTGGACCCATGAGCTCAAGTGCAAGAGGTGGATATTTCTACTTCATAACCTTCACAGATGACCTATCGAGGTATGGGTATGTCTATTTAATGAAGCATAAATCAGAGTCGTTTGAAATGTTTAAACTATTCCGAAATGAGGTAGAAAAATAAACTGAAAAGTGTATTAAAACTCTTCAATCTGATCGAGGAGGTGAATACCTTTCCAATGATTTTCTGACATATCTTGAGGAGAATAGGATTCTCTCTTAGTGGACTCCTCTTGGAACACCACAGCATCATGGTGTGTCTGAAAGGAGGAATCTGACCTTGTTGGACATGGTTCGATCCATGATGGGATTTGCTGGTCTGTCGATCTCCCTTTGGGGATATGCGCTCGAATCGGCTTGTTACCTTCTAAATAGGGTTCTGAGTAAGTCTGTAACTAAAATACCATATGAGATATGGATAGGACGTAAGCCAGTACTCTCGCACCTTAGGGTTTGGGGGTGTCCGACTTATGTTAAACGTTTAATTACGGACAAGCTTGGACCTAGGTCTGATAAGTGTAATTTTATAGGATACCCAAAAGAGACCAAAGGGTATTACTTCTACCTAGCTGATGAGCAAAAAGTGTTTGTCAGCCTTAAGGCAATCTTTTTGAAAAAGGAGTTCCTTGGAGAATGGACTGTTGCCTCTAAGGTCGAACTTGATGAAGTTTGGTAGGTAGAAAAACCGACACAAGTTGCTGAACCTGAACCAGATTTGGTTAAATCAGATCCGGAGCCCATTGTTCAAGCACCCTTAAGGCAATTTGGTAGAGTACCACGTCAACCGGACAGATACTATGGTTTCTTGGTCTGGGACGGCGATCCTATCAAACTTGATGAAAATGATGAGGATCCGATCACCTACATGGATACAATGCAGAGACTCGACTCTGAGAAATAGCTGGAGTCCATTAAGGTCAATGAGGTATGGACATTGGTTGACCCACCCGAAGGAGTAAAACCCTAAGGGTGTAAGTGGGTCTTCAAGAGGAAGAGAGGTGCAGACGAAAAGGTGGAAACCTATAAAACCCATCTGGTTGCCAAGAGATATCGTCAACGTTATGGTATAGACTATGACGAGACATTTTCTCCTGTGGTAATGCTCAAATCTATTCGAATTATGCTTGCGATAGCTGCCCATCTAGACTATGAAATCTGACAGATGGATGTGAAGACAGCTTTTCTAAATGGAGAACTGGATGAAGAGGTGTATATGATACAACCTGAAGGATTCACATCCACAGATGAGTCTAAGGTGTGCAGGCTACAGAGGTCCATTTATGGACTTAAGCAGGCATCACGGAGTTGGAACATACATTTTGATAAGACGATCAAGACGTATGGCTTCGTTAAGAACGGAGAAGAGCCATGCATTTATGAGTGGGCTAATGGTCCAGTAGTAGTATTTCTTGTATTGTATGTGGATGATATTCTCTTAATCGGGAATGATGTCCCTGCATTACAGGGAATAAAGATTTGGCTGTCATCACAGTTCTCCATGAAGGATCTGGGAGAAGCTTCCTACATCCTAGGGATGAAGATCTATAGGGATAGATCTAAAAGGTTGCTTGGTTTATCTCAGTCCACGTACATTGATACTATGCTGAAGAGGTTCAGCATGGAGAATTCCAAGAAATGCTATCTTCCGATAGGCCATGAAATTTCTCTCTCGAAGAAGGATTGTCCGACAACACCTCAAGAGAGAGAGCGTATGGGTAGGATTCCATATGCTTCGACAGTGGGATCTATCCTGTACGTCATGACATGTACACGACCAGATGTGGCATACTCACTAGGGGTAGTGAGTAGATACCAATCTGATCCAGGGGAGAATCACTGAAAAGTTGTTAAAACCATCCTGAAGTATTTAAGAAATACTAAGGATCAATGGCTTGTTTATGGTGAATCAGACTTGAGACTTATAGGGTTTACAGACTCTAGTTTTCAATCTGATCATGATAACAGCAAAAGTGTGTCGGGATTTATTTTTACCCTTAATGGTGGGGCTATCTGCTGGAAGAGTTTCAAGCAACACACAGTGGCTGATTCAGTTTGCGAGGCAGAGTATGTCGCTGCATCAGATGCTGCCAAAGAAGCGATGTGGCTGAGAAAATTTATCACCGAGCTCGGAGTAGCACCCTCTCTTGTTGGTCCAGTTCTGCTCTACTGTGACAGCTCTAGAGCCATTGCTCAGGCGAAAGAACCAAAGGCACACCAGTGGACGAAGCATATTCTACGCCGCTACCATCTCATCTGGGAAATTATGGATCGAGGTGACGTCGATCTTCAGAAGATCAATGGGAAGGAAAACCTGGCTGACCCATTCACTAAAGCTATTGCGGTGAAGGAGTTCGACAACTACAAGTCGAAGATGGGTATTAGATACTGCACCGATTGGCTTTAGGCCAAGTGGGAGATTGTTGGAAATAGTGTCCCAAAGCCAATCGTCAGCCTGTTGACGGTTGTGCTCATTTTTGTATTGTACATGAATTATGAATTAATAAAAATTATTTTGGCTTTTTTTTCATTACAAAATGTATCATCTTCTAATGAACTCCTATGTTGTGGTGAAGTCCTTAGGACTATTTAGACTCGACAAAGGAGGATTTGTCGTTTAGTCCTTAAATTTGTTCGCGACCAAATGATACGTTGTTACCAAAAACGACAACGTTTATCAAGCATAGGTCATTATGTGCCATATAGGTTGGTTGTCCTCTTAACCAATGAGTGTGGAGACACTGGTATGGCATATAGGTGAGATGTAAGGGTACATCTGTACTGAACGTGATCGACTCCGGAGCTATTTCTGCTGTCAAGATTTGCTCCAATGGAATATGGGTATAAATGTCCCTCCGACCTGAGACCGCCACGGTGACTTGTAAGTAACTCACTGCACTTAGGCACTGGACTACTTGAATTTCTAATTCAGTGCGAGAAGGCTGCTGGGTGTAGTCAAGTACTTGACTTGTCGGTGCGTGTGTCAAGATGGGATTGACCACTCCAGTTTAGGAGCTGTGTACAGTCATGTTTCAATTTAGTAAAACCTTGGCCAGGGTAGTCTTTGTGAGGAGTCACAAGACTGTTTGAGTTTAGCACGATTCGGATGATCTAATCAGGGTTGACAGTTTAACCCTGAGTCATCCTAAACACGAGGTCAAAAGGATGAATTATACAGTAACCATATTCACGTAGGTTCTGAGTGTTGCGATTGTGACTATTCGACCTATCCGATCATCGGATACCATTGCTAGATGGTCACTTCAATTAGTACGGAAATTGGTTTCTGTGCTACCGGCTTAGGTTCGAACCTGTGGGGTCACACACATTAGAGGTTCTTATCTGATCTGATGGCTGATGTAGAATCCTACATGTTTGGGACTCAGTGATCGAGAATCAGGATTCTCTGATCACGAGTTCCACACATTATGGGTACCGAGGTCAAGAGTCCCACTGGTCGGAATTTTTCGATCAAGTTTACATATCGATGAATTTTAATGCCTGATTGCCCATAGGATTTGGACTCAGTATTTATGAGAGGTTTAATTAGTGATTTGATCATTAATTAACTCAATTTGATTGAGTAATTATTTTTGGATCAAGTCGAATTGAATTGGATTCAGTTGGATTTGACCCGATTAGGTTAAGAGTTGACCTAATCGTCGAGATGGTTTGGTCCCTGATTTGATCAGGGGTTGGGCTTAGTCAATTCCTGATTTGATTAGGATTTTATTGAGCCTAATGAAGTCTAATTAAGTTGGATTTAAATTAGTCTAATTGGACCTAACTTATTTGGTTCAATTAGGTTGGTTTAAATAATTAAACCACCTTGACCCAATCTCCATGCGCCACCTCACTTCCATTGCACCCATTTGGATTCATGAGAAGAAATTTTTCATGAATTTTTTCTCACACCAAGCCCTCACCATGCCCCACTTTAATGTGCCAAATGGATGGATAAGGATGATTGGTTGGCCATTCAAATTCAAAATAAAGTTTGAATTTGAATGGGTAATCAATCTTTGCACCTTATCCCTTTTTTTACGCCCTATTTATTACATGAGAAAAGGTTTCTCATAAAATCACTCTATGCACAATTTAAGCCATGCCTCATGCCTTTAGTGGATAAGGGATGAGTTGGTGTCCATTTGAATTCAAAATTTGATTTGAATTCAAATGTGCAATTACTCATCTTTATCCTTTCTTTTGGATAAGACGTTTCACGTTGTTATAAAAGGAGGAGAAGAGTGGGGCGTGCAAGAAGAGGTTTTTTGAAAAAAAAAATTCTGGGGCGTGAGAAGTCTTGTGCGTGAGAAGGAAGTCCATATCCTTCCAAGAGAAAAAGAATGAAAAGTGAGTGCAAGGTTTCCGGTAAGTTCCCTAGAGTTTTAGCCTGGGGTTCGGGAAGTGAAAAAGTAAGCTACGAGTGTCGAGAGCCCATAAAATCTCAAGAAGATCTTCAACATCCTCTCAAGCATGTCTGTTGATGATCTGGAGCATCCAAAGAATCGTCAGACATCGATCGAAGGAGTTCGATCAGCATCCACCGTCAAAAGGGCTCTACAACAAGCTAGCACTCATGAGGAGTCGATCAGATCGGGAGCTTCGTGTGGACGATCTGCAGAGGCCAGACATGCTGTGTGGCTGCATCACGATGATCAGATTCTCCCGATAGTGATCAGATTGCGGCGATCTACTACCCGCACAAAGGTATTGTGTTCTGAACACATTACAGTTATTGGGTATAAAGTAACCCCCCGACTGAAGTCTGCAGAGGACTGATCTCTCGGGGCTTCTCCGGCTCCCGACCTTGTACATGCCGCCTCTCCGAACTCCCTCGACCGTTCGGACTTCTTTGGCGATGGGCTGTTGCGTTCACTCCTCGGGCCACCCCGAAGGCCCTCTGAGCCTCGCTGTTAGCCATTCTTCTACAGCAATCGACTACCCCTGAACTTCTTCCGGGCTTCGTCAGCATCCGAGCTTCCTCGACAATGAGATTTCTATGGTAACCGAACTCCTTCCAAGTTTCTACGACGGTCGACCGCCTTTAGAATTTCAGTCGAGCTCCTACGATAGCCGAACTTCTACCACGAGCGGCTTACTCCGAACTTCCACTACGAGTGGTCCGCCCTGAACCCCTGCTGCGAGCAGTCTACTCCGAACCCTTACAGCGGGCGGCCTACCTTGGATCCCTACTGTAAGCAAATCCCATTCGATCCTCTGCTGTAAATGTATTCCTTCCGAACTTCCATTACAGGTAGACTTCAGCCGAGCTTCTTCGTAGTTGGGTCCCGCAACAACTGACCTTCGACCCAGCTTCTACAATAAGTGGTGTCCTTTCGGCCTTCTACAAGAACCTCCATAGCGGTTGGATATTGGACGAGCTTCTACGATGGTCGGACTCCAGCAGCTGAATTCCCATAGCGACCGATCGCCTCCGATGTCTGCCGAGCCTCCCCAGCGCCATCCGAAGTCCATCACCGACCGACCCTCCACCAGATCCTTCATGAAACCACACTTCCCCAACGGATTATCCTCAGGCAAGTTTTCACATTGGGCGAATCCCAGACGGACTTCTCTAACAATCGGATTCCTACCGGGCTTCGCCAACGAAAAGTCTCTATTCGAGCTTCTATAGCAGGTGACCCCCACCTGTAGTATCAGCGCCTAAGGTATCCGACAACAATAGACTCGTCAGCAGCTTCAGGGACATCCGAGTTCTCCCAGACCAACAATAGAGAGCCATCCCACTCCATTAGATGTCCTAGCCAAGCTCCGGCCGACGGATTCGAGCTCTCTGACAAGTCACGATAAAGGCCGCTACCCTGCTCCACCCCCTGCAGTGGATTCCACGCGGCTCCACTACGCTCTGACAAGTCACGACAAGAGCCATCCCCTGCTCCACTCCCTGCAACAGATTCCATGCGGTTCCACCACTCTCTGGCAAGCCACGACGAAGGCCACTACCCTGCTCCACCCCCTGCAGTGAATTCCATGCGGCTCCACTATGCTCTGGCAAGTCGCGACAACAGCCACCACTCCACTCTCCGTAACAAACTCCAAGCGGCTCTGAACAACCCACTGCCAGGCGGTTACAGGCGTCGCTGTCAATCGGGTGCCCCCTTCGTCTATAAATAAGGACCCTCAGAAATATTTTCCTCTAAGCTGGTAACTCTATCTCAAAACTCTGCCAAAATTTTCGCTCGAGCACTCCATTTCTGTTGAAGCAGAGTACTGACATGAGCGTCAGAGGGTCTTGTCGGAGCACCCCCAACTCTAATTTAGACTTTCTTTGCAGGTCCCGGTGGCGACCGCGGTCATCCCAGCTCCAGCTTCTCTGGCCTCGACGAAATTCTGCACCAACACAATTGGCGCTAGAGGAAGGGCGTGTGTCCTTGCAGTACCCTTGTTCTTAAAGGAGTGCTCAACGGGACTGATTTCGATCATCTTCTCCGACATTCTCTTCTCCTTCTTTTGCTAGATCCTCACCTGATGCCTCCCCACAGAGCATCCACCAGGCGATCCACGACCTCCGCGGCCAGATCTCAGGCTCCGACCTCACCTCCAGTTTTCCAGGCCCCTCCTACTCCTCTGGCAACGACGGTCAGCGTGGAGCAATTCGACCTGCTGGTTCAGCAGGTCAGGGGCCTCACTGAAGCGGTGCAGGCCATGCAACAGCAACAACAGCCGCAGGCATCGGTGCGGTTGGGGAGGGCATCGTCAGAATTCCAAAATCCGACAGTGGGGCGGGCCACTTGGGCCAGTCGCCCCGTCCTTCCCGAAAAGACAAACTCAAGGGTGGAGAGCCCTCAGTCCAATCATGATTCTACCCCCAGAGGATCTCTACCTCCATTCTGCCCAAAGACCCTCGAGACCCACAGTCGCGAGGACTTCCTGGATCGAAGGCTCCGAGAGATGAACCGACGGATTGAAGAACTCCGCCACGCTCCCCCTGCTTATGGTGAGGATATCTGTACTGACCCCCCTTTTTTTCAAATGATCATACAGGAACCAATCCCGCCAAACTTCAAGCTCCCCCAATTCGAAAGCTATGACGGGACCTCAGACTCGATCGACCACCTGGAAGCCTTTCGGACAATGATGCTGCTCCATGGTGCGCCAGACGCCATTCTATGCCGAGCTTTCCCATCCACTCTAAAGGGTGCAGCAAGGAACTGGTACTCAACGTTAAAGCCAGGCACCATCTTTTCCTTTGATCAGATGAGCCACCAGTTCGTGGCTCATTTTGTTAGCAGCCGATGTCCCCGGAGAGGTTCGGAGTCCCTTATCAACATCAAGCAAAGGGAGGAAAAATCCATCCGGGCTTATGTCAACCGTTTCAACGTCGCTACGTTGGAGGTCCGGAACTTGGACCAATTAGTCGCGATGGCCGCTCTGAAGGGCGGCCTTCAGAAGAACGACCTTTTATTCTCTCTGAAAAAGAAGTACCCCAGGGATTTCACTGATTTGCTGGCTCGGGCTGAAGGATATGCCCGAGCGAAAGAAGCCTTCAAGATGAAAGACGAGGAGACTGCGAGAGAATGGTAGGTGGGAGACTCGAGCAAGCCCACAGCTGGAAAAGGGCCGAGTGAAGCTCGAACATGCTCTTGAACTCCTCCCAGGCACGGGCACGCCCGGACTCCTCCCCGAACTCGTAAACAGAGAAGCCCAGACCGTTGAGTTCGATGAGGCTCTCCTCCCGGGAGATTCCACAGCTACGCCCCTCTCAACGCATCAAAAACTCAAGTGCTGATGGAGGTTAGGGAGCAGCTCCCAAGGTCGGAGAGGATGCGCTCGCACCTCGGAAAGCGCAATCTGAATAAATTCTGTCTCTATTATCGTGAACACGGCCATGATACAGAGGAGTGTATTCATCTTCGAGATGAGATCGAGGAGCTCATCAGATGGGGTTAGCTCGATAGATTCATTCAACGCCGACCTGAAGGAAGGGAAGATCGGCCTAGGGCCTTGCCGCAGTCGAAACCGCCAAGGAGGGAGGAGCAGCCAGAAGATAGACCTCCGATTGGGATTATCAACTCCATCTCGGGGGGACCCCGGCGAGGAGCAGACCTTCTGCGGTTATAGGGTTTGAAAAATCTATGAGTGTATTATCAGCAACTTTGCCCTGAATGAAAATTCTCTTTATATTTATACATTCTTTCTTTTGGTATGAGCTTACAATGACGGGAGATAACTACCCCATACAATTGAAACTAAGCATGTTAGGAACAGGAGGAGAACCTCGTCCTAAGGTGAGCAAAGTCGAAGGTCTGGTTTCCTAAAGACCGGATGGGGGGAGAGGCCCTCGCAACGGCCCTTACGTGCCCCCACAGCCTTGTTAGGAACAAGAGGAGAACCTCATCCTAACATGAGCAAAGTTGAAGGCCCGATTTCCTAAAGATCGATGGGGAGAGAGGCCCTCGCAACGGCCCTTACGTGCCCCCACAGCCTTGTTAGGAACAGGAGGAGAACCTCATCCTAACATGAGCAAAGTCGAAGGCCAGATTTTCTAAATACCGGATGGGGGGAGAGGCCCTCACAATGGCCTTATGTGCCCCCACAGCCTTGTTAGGAACAGGAGGAGAACCTTGTCTTAACATGAGCAAAGTCGAAGGCCTGATTTCTTAAAGATCGGATGGAAGGAGAGGCCCTCACAACGCCCTTATGTGCCCCCACAGCTTATTAGGAACAGGAGGAGAACCTCATCCTAACATGAGCAAAGTCGAAGGCCTAGTTTCCTAAAGACCGGATGGGGGGAGAGACCCTCACGACGGACCTTATGTGCCCCCACGCCTTGTCAGGAATAGGAGGAGAACCTCGATCTGACACGAGCTGAAACCAACTATCAGAAACAAGGGGGGACCTCATCCCGATGCAAACAAAGACTCAGTCGATCGACAAGGGGGAAAGCTTCCTCAATGACTCCTCCATACTCTCACGGCCCTGTCAAGAGCAGAGGGAAGACCCTCACTCAAACACAGAAAAAAAAGGAGAGACAAAAAGAAAAGGCGACGAACTACACCGACGATAGGTGAAAAGCGGACCACATCAAAGGCACAAGGGACCTTATCTCGACGAGAGAGAAGATCCTTGTCGAAAATCTCTAGTCCCTTAAGGACAAATCGACACGACGGCAACCAGGAACCTTCAAGCTACGTCGGCAATGAATCAATGCAAGAATCAGCAAGGGATTACAAACTACATCGATGCCAAATAAGATGAAAGACAAATGGAGTTTGGTAAACAACCATTTAATACCAGAATGGGCAAGGTAATAAATGATTTCATTCATATTTCATTGGTGAAGTATGCATTACAAAGCCTTAAAGGCCCAGAAAAAAAAAAGAAAGAAGAAGAAGAGGCTCTAAGGAAGCCCAGTTTCTTCCGACTTTGAGCTCTCGGTTCCAGCCCTTGCTATGGACTGCCTTAAATCTTCAACTTCCTCTTCTAGTTCCCTTTTTTTCTGCAGCATATCCTGGAACATCCGGTGGAACCGCCGGCGTTCATCCTCTAACTCTCGAATCCTCCTCCTCAGGACCTCAGACTCTGCCTCGGCATCCTTGACCGCCTGCTGCTCGTGGACTAGCTGAATCTTCAGCCGCTGCAGTTCGGTCTCCCCCCGCCCAAGGGCCACAGACAATTCTGCCATAGTCTCCCTCAAAGAGCAGAGCTCATCGGAGCCTCGTGCAGAGACAGGCTGGACTCTCCCAGATAACTGCCTCCGAAGGTGGGCTACTTCGTAGGTTACCGTCTGGAGCTCCCTTCGGTAGTACTCTACCTGCCCACTCCAGCCGACTCGGTAGGCGTTATAGTTCACCTCAGTATCCTGCAGCTGCTTCTGAAGGTCGGAAAGCTTCTTTGACCAGTCTCGATCGCGGTCGGCTTGGATTGCGAGCCAGGATGAGCTCCCCTCCAGCTGGTCGATCTTCTCCCGTGCAGCCGCCAACTCGACCTCGAGAGAGCTGATCTTGGAAGCCTGAGCCCAAGATCGATTGCTGGCATGCTTTCGGAGTTCCTCGAGCTCTGTCACGAAGTGGGCCTTCTTTTGGGTGAACTCCATGAGCCCCTTTTTATGGAGGTCCTGAAGGCAAATAGCCTCTGCAGTAACTTTCGAGTGGTTCTTCCTCAGCCGATGGAGTTCGTCTTCCAGTTTCTTAGATTTCCCCATCAACCGACGAACTTCCCTTTGATGGTCTCGTATCATCGACTTCATGGGAATACCCTCCGGCAAGGGAAGAGCTTCGACAGGACACTGTCGTTGGAAGACAAGAGCATCACGATTCAAATCAATGCAAGAAGACAAGAAGAAAGAAAAGAATATGAAAAGGGGGGGCCCTCCGTAAAGATGAATTCAGCTTCATTGATCAAATAAGTTTCAAGTACAAGAGAACAAAAGAAATATATATATATCACCACCAAGGAGAAATACAAAGCTAGAGGTTTCAGACCTCTGGGGCAGAAGTAGAGGAGCTTGGCATCCCCGGAAGATCGTCAGCGGCGACCACGGTGGCCGATGAGGTCCCAGCTTGAGGAGGACCGGCAGTGGCTTCGGATGGTCCGGCTTCATCATCGGACGCCTCATTCAGGAAGCCGAAATCCAACTTGGGAAACTTCCCAGCCACCTTCTCTTGACAAAGTTTGAAACCCTTGATGAAGGCATCCTGGTCGAACTGGACCTTTAGATCCTCCATCTCGGAGGAGGCCTTGAACTCCTCCACAACTCGGGCCCCTGCCTCCGAAGTTAGGGACAGAATCCGTGCTTTTAGTTCGGAGACCTGCCCCTTCAGCTCGAAAACCTGTGCCCTCAGTTCGAAGATTTCGGCCTCAGCCTTTCCTCTCTCCTCCTCCAAGGCAGTCCTTAGATCGGATGAGGTCTGTCCCTCCTTTTCCAGCACCTCCTGGAGACTCAAGACCTTGGCGATCTTCTCCTCGAGGTGAGCGGCCCCAGCTAGGTGGCCCTTCTCCGCCCGAGCTGCCTCCCTCTTGGCGATCTTCGCTGCCTCGATGTTGGCGACCAGCTGGTTCCCGATCTACACAAAAGGTCGGGGAGTCAATATAAAGGCTAAAGAATAAGTCGAATAAAGAGGCAAGGAGGAAAAAGGTGAATTGACCTACTTCGAGGAAGGCTCCCAGGGAGTCCCAGACCCGCAGCTCGGGATCGGCGAGGACGACCCTTTCAACGACCTTGGGCAGAATGCACCCATCGACCAGCCTCTTTATTAAGTCCCTATTGTTGAAGGGATTATCCTCCAGGTCCTCCTTAGAGCCGCTGGCCCCTCAACGGCAATCTTGCGGCTGCGGCTCCTTCAAGCCAGGGTCTTCTTTCTCTTCCTCCCTTCGACCCCAAGTATCCTCTCGGGGCGAACCTCGGGAGCGAGATCCTCAGCCGGGGTCTCCTTGAAGGGGCCCGGGTGACTGCAGGTTCGGCATCGGAAGGGACTTCAACGGCGACGGCCACCGGAGCAGGTGTGGCCAAGCGTCCCTTCTGTCCTGGCTCTCTTAATCGACCCTGAAGTCGAGGCATCTTTTCTCTTATGGGTCTTGAGACCCTGAGCTAGCCTTCGAGCCATGCTTGTGTCCATGTCTGCGATAAAAGGAAATCAACATGGCTCAAAGGTGAAAAAAAAAATAAAATGTTGAAAATGAATGAAATGATGAATCGGTACCGGCAGGATCAAGAGGGCTCAGGCCGACGTTGAACAAAAGTTGTTCCCTCAGAAGGTCGGGGAGGAGGGGGGCCTGATAGGCCTTGAGTTTTTTGGAGGCCTCGAGGTCGTCCCTTTCCAGGATAGGAGCCCGACGGACGAAATCCCTCAAGGAGCCCCATGAGGGTAGTCCTAGCTCCAAGGTCGGGCATCGGACATAGAGGAACTTCTCCTTCCAGTTATGGACAGAAGAGGGGGCACCTTTCAGCAACTCCTTCTTACCGAATTGGGGAGAGAAGTACCACCAATCCTTTGTCGAGGGATGGCACTGAAGGTGTAGAAGTTCCTAAACAAAGGAAGAGTCGGCCGAACTTCGGCTAAACTACTAAGAGAAAAAAACCCTATCAAAAACCTAAATGAGTTCGACATGATGGAAACTAGAGAAATATTCAAAAAATGGAAGAGAGCAACGACAAAAGATGGCAGCAGAAGTCGAAGTCCGGCACGAAAGGCCTCCTGATACAGACAGAAGCGATCGGGAGGAGGGACGCTAGCCCGATTAGATGGCCCAAAAAGCTCCAGCTCATACTCCAGAGGAACCCCATACTGAATCCTTATCAGTGAGAGTTCATCCGGAGTCAAGGAGCCAGGGATGGTGTCTGGTGCAAAGGCCAGACAGGGTTCGATCCTGGCCGCAGGTTCGATCGCGATACCAGGACTTTGGAGAACTGGAGCCAACGAACTCCTAGAACTACTAGAAGAAGAATTATCGGAAGACATTTTGGATCGAACGAAAGCTACAAAATCCCAAAAAAATTAGAGAAATAGCAAGCAGGCCCTTAAGGAAGCTAAATGAACAAGGTTGAAGAAGAAAGAAAAAAAAAACAAAACAACAAACAGAAGAACAGCGAGAAGTTTTAGGACTAACCTAGGTTGACCTGAGGAGTGCGGGAAGGCGACAAGGATGATAGGAGACCCGGAGGACACCTAAGATCGAGAAGGATGCTAAAGGAGGCTGGAGCCCTCGGGGAAGAAGATGGGACCAAAGGACTCTCTCAAGCAGGGTGAAACCCCTAAGGGAGAAGGCGTGTTTAAATAGTCAACGGGACCTGGAGCGGTTATGATCGCGGATCTCCTCTGACCGGCCTGTACCTGCCACATGTCCCACTCACTTCGACAAGCTGTTGAAAACAACCGGCAGCTGACAAAATAATTATTGCACCGTACCTAGAGCCACGCCCCAGCGAGAATCCCAGAAAGAAGAAACCTTTTTCGAAATGGTTCCAGTACCAGCGTACCGAGCATCAAAATATCTGGCGACCGCTGAGTACGAAAATCAAAGAGAGCAGCTTCGGTCGTGAGAAATCCTCTGTACTTCCTTCATTCGGAACCCAAACTCGGAAGCAGGGGATCGGTGTTGGGTATAAAGTACCCCCCGATCAAAGTCTGTAGAGGACTGATCTCTCGGGGCTTCTCCGGCTCCCGACCTTGTACATGCCGCCTCTCCGAACTCCCTCGGCCGTTCGGACTTCTTCGACGATGGGCTGCTGTGTTCACTCCTCGGCCGCCCCGAAGGCCCTCTGAGCCTCGCTGTTAGTCGTTCTTCTACAACAATCGACTACCCATGAACTTCTTTCGGGCTTCATTAACATCCGAGCTTCCCTGACAATGAGATTTCTACGGTAACCGGACTCCTTCCAAGTTTCTATGGTGGTCGACCGCCTTTAGAATTTCAGTCGAGCTCCTACGATAGCCGAACTTCTACTGTGAGCGGCTTACTCCGAACTTCCACTACGAGTGGTCCACCTCGAACCCCTAATGCGAGCAGTCTACTTCGAACCCTTACAGCGGGCGGCCTACCTTGGATCCCTACTATAAGCAAATCCCATCCGAGCCTCTACTGTAAACGTATTCCTTCCGAACTTCCATTACAGGTAGACTTCAGCCGAGCTTCTTCGTAGTCGGGTCCCGCGACAACCGACCTTCGACCCAGCTTCTACAATAAGCAGTCTCCTTTCGGCCTTCTACAAGAACCTCCATAGCGGTTGGATATTGGACGAGCTTCTACGATGGTCGGGCTCCAGCAGCTGAATTCCCACAGCGACCGATCGCCTCCGATGTCTGCCAAGCCTCCCCAGCGCAATCCGAAGTCCATCACCGGCCGACCCTCCACCAGATCCTTCATGAAACTGCACTTCCCCAATGGATCATCCTCAGGCAAGTTTTCACATCGGGCGAATCTCAGACGGACTTCTCTAGCAATTGGATTCCTACTGGGCTTCGCCAACGGAAAGTCTCTGTCCGAGCTTCTACAGTAGGTGACCCCCACCTGTAGTATCAACGCTTAAGGTACCCGACAATAGTAGACTCGTCAGCAGCTTCAGGAACATCCAAGCTTCTCCTAGACCAACAATAGAGAGCCATCCCACTCCATTAGATGTCCCAGCCGAGCTCCAACCGACGGATCTGAGCTCTCTGACAAGTCACGACAAAGGCCACTACCCTGCTCCACCCCCTACAGCGGATTCCACGTGGCTTTACTATGCTCTGACAAGTCACGATAAGAGCCGCCCCCCTGCTCCACTCCCTGCAAAAGATTCCATGCGGTTCCACCACTCTCTGGCAAGCCACGGTGAAGGCCACTACCCTGCTCCACCCCCAGCAGTGGATTCCACGTGGCTCCACTACGCTCTGGCATGTCACGACAACAGCCACCACTCCACTCTCCGTAACAAACTCCAGGCGATTCTGAACAGCCCACTGTCAGGCGGTTACAGGTGTCGCTATCAATCGGGTGCCCCCTCCGTCTATAAATAAGGACCCTCAGATATATTTTCCTCTAAGCTGGTAACTCTATCTCAAAACTCTGTCAAAATTTTCGTTCGAGCACTCCATTTCTGTTGAAGCAGAGTACTGACTTAAGCGTCAAAAGGTCTTGCCGGAGCACCCCCAACTCCGATTTAGACTTTCTTTGCAGATCCCGACGGCGACCGCGGTCATCCCAGCTCCAGCTTCTCCGACCTCGATGAAATTCTGCACCAACAATAGTAAAGTGTTTACTGTTCGAATTTGAATTTCAAATTTAAATGAATGCATGCTATATATCATATTTAGATCCTAGTGTAGGATAAATTCATGTTAATTAATTAGATTAATTAATATTTTTCCACGGTAAAATCATAATTTTAAAAAAGTTTTAAAATTATCATTTTACCCCTGCACAGAATTTTCTCCACAATCCGAAAGGTGGTCGACCACCGTAGAAACTTGGATGGAGTATGGTTACTGTAGAAGTCCTGCCGTTGGAGAAGCTCGGACATTGATGAAGTCTGGAAGAAGTTCGGAGTAAAGTTGCTCTTGACAGGAGGAAGTCTGGAAGAGATTCAGAGGGTAGCCAATCACTGTAGAAAGTCGGCTGATAATGAAGCCTAAAGAGCATTTGAAGTAGCCCGGTACATGAATGGAGGAGCTCATTATCAGAGAAGTCCGGATGGTAGTATGGAAGCTCGGACGGTCGAGGGAGTTCAGAAAGACGCCACACAAGGTCGGAAGCTGGAAGAGCCCTGCAAGGGTCAGCCCTTTGCGAACTTCGACTAGGGGTATTTTATACCCAACACCAGTCCCCCTACTTCCGAGTTCAGGTTCCGAATGAAGGAAGTATAGAAAAATTTTTACAGTCGAAGTTGCCTCCCTCGATTTTCGTACTTGGTTGTTTCCAGATATTTTGGCGTTTGGCACGTTGGTGCTGGAGCTTTTTCGAATCGAGGCGATCTGAAAAGATTTTTTCGGGATTTCCGTCGGAGCATTGCTCTAGGTATGGTACAATAATCGTTCTGTCATTTGTCGGCCACTTTCAGCCACCTGCCATGATGAGTGGGACACGTGACGGTTGTAGATCGGCCAGAGGAGATCCACGATCATTATTCCGTCGGACCTCGTCACCTATTTAAACCCACCTCCCTCCTTCAGGGGTTTCACTTTGCCTGAAAGTTTCTTCGATCCCTCCTTCTTCTTGAGAGTTTCGTTCTTCCCCAGCATCCTTTTCGGCCTTAGGCATTCTTCGAGTCATCCCCATCTCTGCATCTCTGCATCCTTCAGACCAGCCTAGGTTAGTTCCAGAACTCCCCTCTTTGTTTTTTTCTCTTGCTATTCTTCTTTCATTTTTCTTCCTTTATATTTCACCTATTTGATTTTCCACGAACGTCCTGTTTCTTATTTTTTCTAATTTTTTTGAGGTTTTTAGGGTTTTCGCTCTTTTCAAAATGTCCTCCAGCACTTCCTCCTCTAGCAGTTCTAGGAGTTCGTCCGTTCCAGCCCCCCAAAATCTTAGTTCTATAGATGAACCTCATTCGATCTTCATACCAGACATCATCCCCAGCTCTCTGACCTCGGAGGAACTCTCACTAATTAGGATTCAGTACGGAGTTCCTCCAGAGTACAAGCTGGAGCTTCCCGAGCCGACTGGCCGGGCTAGCGCTCCTCTCCTCGGCTGCTTCTGTTTATACCAAGAAGCTTTCTGCATCGGGCTTCGACTTTCACTTTCGCCTTTTGTTATTTCTCTCTTTCGCTTCTTAAATATTTCTTTAGTTTCTGTAGCGCCGAACTCCTTTAGGTTTCTGATAGGATTTCTTTCCCTCTGTAGTTTAGCTAAAGTTCGACCAACTCTTTCTTTGTTTAGAAATTTCTATACCTTCAAGCGTCATCCCTCGGCAAAGAACTGGTGGTACTTCTCCCCTCAGTTCAGTAGAAAGGGTTGCTGAAAGGTGCCCCCTCTTCTATTCATAACTGGAAGGAGAGGTTCTTCTACATCCGTTGCCCATCCTTGGAGCTGGGGTTGCCCCCCTGGGGCTCCCTGAGGGATTCCATCCATCGGGCTTCTAGACTGGGACAGGATGACCTTGAGGTCTCCAATAAACTCGAGGCTTATCTAGCCCCTCTTCTCTCCAACCTCCTGAAAGAACAACTCTTATTTAACATCGGCCTAAGCCCTCTCAACCCTATCGGTATATTTTTTTATCTTTTTTTGCTTCCCCTTTCTTCTTGTTCTTTTGTTAAGCTATGTCGATCCTCATTCACTATAGATATGGACGCTGACGTAGCTCGAATGCTAGCCTAGGGTCTCAAGACCCACAAAAGGAAAGGCGCAGCATCCTCGGGGGCGGCGAAGAGGGCAAGGGCAGAAGGGACCAGCTTAGCCGCACCTGCTCAGGTGGCCATTACCGTCGACTCTCCCTCCGATGTTGAGCTCGCAGTCCCCCGGGCCTCTTTAAGGAGCCCCCCGATCGAGGTTCCTGCTCCAGAGGCCCGGTCCGAGGAGGCACCGAGGGCCAAACGGAGAAGGAGAAAGAAAACATTGGCCCACAAGAGCCGCAGCAGCAGGGCTGCCATCGAGGAGGCCGATGGCTCTGAAGAAGATATGGGGGAAAATCTCTTCAAAAATAAGAATATAATAAAGAGATTGGTTGACGGGTGCATCCTGCCCAAGGTCGTCCACAGGACCGTTCACGTCGATCCTGAGCAGCGGGTCTGGGACTCTCTGGGGTCCTTTCTCGAGGTAAGTCAATTTACTCCCTTCTTCTTCTCGCCTCTTTGCTTAGCTTATTCCTTAGCTTTTATGTTGACTCCCTGGCCGCTCTTGTAGATTGGACACCAGCTCATCACCAACATCGAGGCGATGAACAATGCTAGGAAGGAAGTCGCCCAGGCAGAGGAAGGTCGTCTGGCCGAAGCCGCCCGCCTCAAGGAGAAGATCGCTAAAGTCGCGAGTCTCCAAGAGGCACTATAGAAGGAGGAGCAGACCTCGGCAGACTTGAGGGCCACCTTGGAGGAGGAAAGAAAGAAAGCAGAAGCCGAGGTCTCCGAGTTGAAGGCACAGATTTCGACCCTGGTCTCGGAGGCAATGGTCTAGGCAGTGGAGGAGTTCAAAACCTCCTCCGAGATGAGAGATCTGAAGGTTGAGTTCGGCCAGGCTGCCTTCATCAAGGGCTTTGAGCTCTGCCAAGAGAAGGTGGTCAGAAAGTTTCCTAAGCTGGACCTCGACTTCCTGAATGAGGCATCCGATGATGAAGTCGGGCCTTCTGAAGCTACTGCTAGTCTTCCTCTAGCCGAGACTTCCTCGACTGCCACGGCCGACCTTCCGGAAGAGCCGATGTCCCCCACTTCTTCCCCAGAGGTTCGAAACCTCTAATTTTGTATTCTCTCTCTCTTTTTTTTTTCTTTGTTGCAACTTTTTCTCGTTCTCTTATACTTAAGAACTATTTAATCAATGAAATTAGATTCTTCTTTATAGAGGGCTACTCTTCTTTACTCTGCATTCTTTTTCTTCTCCTTTGCTTTCTGGCACTGATTTGTGTTGTGGCACTCTTGTCTTCCAATGACAGTGCCCCATCGAAGCCCTTCCCTTACCACAGGGGATTCCTCTGAAGTCGATGATCCGAGACCTCTGAAGAGAAGTTCGTCACCTGATGAAGAAATCAAAGAAGCTAGATGACGAACTTCACCGACTGAGGAAGAAACATTCGGAAGTCACTGCAGAGGCCGTTCGTTTTCAAGACCTCCAACTTCATGGACTACACCCAGAGGAAGGCTGACTTCGTGAAGGAGCTTGAGGAACTCCGAAAATGTGCCAGCGACCGATCTTGGACTCAGGCTTCCAAGATTAGCTCCCTTGAGGTCGAGTTGGCGGCTGCACGGGAGAAGATTGGCCAGTTGGAAGGAAGCTCATCCTGGCTCACAACTCAGGTCGACCGCTATCGAAACTGGTCGAAGAAATTCTCTGACCTTCAGAAGCAACTGTAGGACGCCGAGGCGAACTACAACGCCTACCAAGTCGGCTGGTGCGGGCAAGTAGATGACTACCGAAGGAAGCTTAAGATGGTGACTGACGAGGTTGCCTGTCTTAAGGGGTAGTTATCTGAGAGAGTCCAGGCCGTCTTTGCACAAGGCTCCGACGAGCTCCACTCCTTGAGGAGGATCATGGAAGAACTGTTCGTGGCCCTTGGGCAGGAGAAGGCCGAACTGCAGCGGCTGAAGATTCAGCTGGCCTACGAGCAGCAGGCGATCAAGGATGTCAAGGTGGAGTCTGAAGTTCTGAGGAAGAGGCTTCGGGAGTCGGAGGGTGAGAGTCGGCGGTTCCACCAAATGTATCGGGAGATGCTGTTAAGAAAGAAAGAACTGAAAGAAGTTAAAAACTTAAAGCAATCCTTGATGATGGCTGGAACCGAAAGTTCAAAGTCTAAAGAAGCCAAGCTTTCTTAGAGCTTCTTTACCTTTTATTCTATATATTCTTTCTTTTTCTTGTCATTTTTCATTTTTGGCCTTCAAAGGCTTTGTAATGTATACTTCACTAATGAAATGAAAATAAAATTTTTCATTACCTTATCCATTTTTGCATTACGTTGTCATTTTTTGTTTTTCTTTTGTCTTTTATCTTGTTCGATGTCAACGTTG
The DNA here is from genome assembly GCF_000442705.2 of Elaeis guineensis. Taxonomy (NCBI): domain Eukaryota; kingdom Viridiplantae; phylum Streptophyta; class Magnoliopsida; order Arecales; family Arecaceae; genus Elaeis; species Elaeis guineensis. The sequence goes on from NC_026000.2 coordinate 85,952,157, forward strand.
TTTGAAGGTTCCTGGTCGTCGTCGCATTGATTTGCCCCTTTTGTTCATGATCGAAGGTCTTTTCGAGGCCACTCAAGTTTGACGCTTCCTCCCGATGCTTGAGCTTGGGGATCCAAACTTTTCGTTACCTTGAGGAAGTCGATTTTCTCCTGCCAGTGTTGGGTTCCCTCTTAGAGACTGAGAGATTTTGACTAGAGTCTCCTTCCTTGTTGAGACGAGGTTCCTTATATCTTTGATATAGTTTGTTTTTTCCTTATCACTGGCGTAGCTCATCGCTTTCCCTCTTTCTCTTTTTTTTTTTTTTATGTTCGAGTGAGGGTTTTTCCTCTGCTCTTAATGGGGTTGTAGGGATGTAGAGGAGCCATTGAGGAGACTTTCCCCCTCATCCGATCTTGAACGACTAGGTCTTCGTTTGTGTCAGGACGAGGTTCTCCTCCTGTTCCTGACACAGTCAATTTTAGCTCATGTTAGGATGAAGTTCTCCTCCTATTCCTAACAGGACTGTTGGGGCACGTAAGGACCGTTGCAAGGGCCTCACCCCCCATCCGGTCTATAAATAATCGGGCCTTCGACTTTGCTCATGTTAGGATGAGGTTCTCCTCCTGTTCCTAACATGGCTGTGGGGGCGCATAAAGATCGTTGCAAGGGCCTCTCCCCCCATCCGATCTATAAATAACTGAGCCTTCGACTTTGCTCATGTTAGGACAAGATTCTCCTTCTGTTCCTAACATGGCTGTGGGGGCGCATAAGGGCCGTTGCAAGGGCCTCTCCCCCCATCAGGTCTATAAATAATCGGACCTTCGACTTTGCTCATGTTAGGACGAGGTTCTTCTCCTATTTTTAACATGGCTGTGGGGGCGCATAAGGGCCGTTGCAAGGGCCTCTCCCTCCATCCGGTCTATAAATAACTGAGCCTTTGACTTTACTCATGTTAGGATGAGGTTCTCCTCCTGTTCCTAACATGGCTGTGTTTCGATTGTCTGAAGGAGCTACTCCCTGTCATTACAAGCTCATGCCAAAAGAAAAGATATGCAAATATGAAAGAAACTTTCATTTAAGGCAAAGATATTGGTAATACATTCATAGATTTTTTGAATCCCATAGTTGCGGAAGGCCTGCTCCCCATCGAGGTCCTCCAGAGATGGAGTTGATGATCCCGATTGGAGGTCGATCTTCAGGCTGCTCCTCCCTCCTTAGCAGCTTCGATTGTGGTAGGACCCTCGACCGATCTTCCCTATTTTCAGGCTGGTGTTGAATGAATCTGTCGAGCTAACCTCGTCTGATGAGCTCCTCGATCTCATCTCGGAGCTGAATGCACTCCTCTGTGTCGTGGTTGTGGTCATGATAATAGAGGCAGAACTTGTTAGGGTTGCACTTTCCGGGTTGTGTGCGCATCTTTTTCGGTCTTGGTAGCTGCTCCCTGACCTCCATCAGCACTTGAGCTTTTGGAGCATTGAGGGGGGCGTAGCTGTGGAATCTTCCTGGGGGAGAGCTCTATCGAACCCTGCGATCCGGGCTCCTCTACCTACGAGCTCGGGGAGGAGTGCGGACATGCTTTTGTCTGGGGGGAGTTCGAGAATGTGCCCGAGCTTCACTCGGCTCTTTTTCAACTACAAGTTTGCTGGAGTCACCCACCTGCCGCTCCTTCGTGGCCTCCTCATCCTTCAGTTTGAAGGCTTCCTCTGCCTGGGCATATCCTTCGGCCCGAGCCAGCAGATCAGTAAAATCCCTGGATACTTCTTTTCCAGGGAGAATAGAAGATCGTTCTTTTGAAGATCGCTCTTCAGGGCGGCCGTTGCAACCGATTGGTCCAAGTTTCAGACCTCTAACGCGATGGCGTTAAAATGGTTGATGTAAGTTCGGATGGATTCTCCCTCCTTTTGCTTGATGTTGATGAGGGACTCCGAACATCTCCAGGGATGCCGGCTGCTGATGAAATGAGCAACGAACTGGTGGCTCATCTGGTCAAAGAAGAAGATAGTACCCGGCTTCAGTGCCGAGTACCAATTTCTTGCTACTCCCTTCAAGGTAGATGAGAAAGTTCAGCACAGGATGGTGTCTGGCACGTCATGGAGCAGCATCATTGTTCAGAAGGCCTCCAGATGGTCAACCAGATCCAAGGTCCCATCGTAGCTCTCGAATTGGGGAAGCTTGAAGTTCGGCGGGATTGGTTCCTGCATAATCATCTGAGAGAAAGGAGGGTCAGTGCAGATGTTCTCACCATAAGTAGTGGGAGCATGGTGGAGCTCTTCGATCCACTGGTTCATCTCCTGGAATCTTTGATCCAGAAGGTCCTCTCGACTGTGAGTCTCGAGGGTCTTCTGGTGGAATTATGATCGGACGGAGGGCTCTCCACTTTCTGCTTCCCCTTTCTGGGGAAGACAGGGCGACTGGCCCAAGTGGCCCACCCGATCGCCAGATTCTGAAACTCCAGCGATGCTCTTTCTAGCCGCACTGATGCCTGCGGCTGCTGCGACTGTTGCTGCATGGCCTGCACTACTTCGGTAAGGCCCCTGACCTGCTGAACCAGCAAGTCGAACTGCTCCATGCCAACTGCCATTGTCGGAGGAGGAGGAGCCTGAAAAACTAGAGACGAGGCCGGAGCTTGCAGGGCTCACTGGGATCTGGCCGTGGAGGCCATGGATCGCCTGGTGGATGCCTTTTGGGGAGGCATTAGGTGGAGATCTGGCAGGAGAAGGAGAAGAAGATGTCGAAGAAGATGACTGGAGACAGTCCTGTTGAGCACTCCTTTAAAAACAAGGGTACTGCGAAGACACAGGGCACTTTCTCTAGCGCCAATTCTGTTGGTGCAGAATTCCACCGACACTGGAGAAGCTGGAGTCGAGGGGATCGCATCCACCGTCGGGACCTGCAAGGAAAGTCTAAACCGGAGTTGGGGTTGCTCCGACAAGATCCTCCGATGCTCAAGTCAATACTCTACCTCAATAGAAATGGAGCACTCGAATGAGAATTTTAGCAGAGTTTCAAGATAAAGTTTAGAGCTTAGAGAAGAATGTATTTGGGGATCCCTTTTTATAGATGGAGAGCGTAACTGATTGATAGCGATATCTGTAACCGCCTAGTAGTGGGCCATTTGGGGCCACGCGGAGTTTGTTATGGAGAATAGTGGCATCAGGGGGCCGTTTAGAGCCACGTGGAGTTTGTTATGGAGAGTGGAGTGGTGTCCATTGTCGTGACTTGCCAGAGAGTGGTGGAGCCACATGGAATCCATTATAGAGAGTGGAGTATGGTAGTGGCCATTGTCGTGACTTACCAGAGAGTTCGGGCCTGACGGCTGAAGCTTGGTTGGGACGTCTGATGGAGCAGAATGACACTCTGTCTCAGTAATCTAGGAGAAGCTCGGATGTTTCTGAGGTTGCTGATGAGTCTATTGTTATCAGATGCCTTGGGTGCTGATGCTACAAGCGGAAGTCATCTGTTGTAGAAGCTCAGATGGGGACTTTCTGTTGGTGAAGTTCGGTAGAAGTTCGATTGTCAGAGAAGTCTGTCTGAGATTTGTCTAATGTGGAAGCTCGTCTGAAGGTTGTCTGCCGGAGAGATCCAGTTTCATAGGGAATCCGACAGGGGGTCATCCGACAGTGGAGTTCGGATGGCATTATGGAGGTTTGTCTGCTGGAGGAGTCTGAAATTCAATTCTACTGTATTCCAACTTTTATAGGAGTCTGCTTATTATAGAAGCTCGGATGAAGACCAGTTGTCGTGGAAGCTCGAATGGGGACTTCTTATTATAGAAGTCCCGCTGCTGGAGAAGCTCGATCATCGATGAAGTCCGAAAGAAGTTTGGAGTAGAGATCCGGCTGGTGGAGCCTGTCCGTTGTAGGAGTTCGTCTGTGGTCCATCTACTATAGAAGTTCGGATGGAGTCTGACTCTTGTAGGAGCTCGGATGAAGTCCGCTTGCAATAGAAGTTTGGAGTAGAGATCCAGCTCTTGTAGGAGCTCGGATGAAATTCGAAAGACGGTCGACCGTCGTAGAAATTTGGATGGAGTCTGGTTACTGTAGAAGTCCTATCGTTGGAGAAGCTCGAACATTGATGAAGTTCGGAAGAAGTTCGAAGTAAAGTTGCTCGTGGTAGGAGGAAGTCTGGAAGAGATTCAGATGGTAGCCAATCACTATAGAAAGTCGGCTGATAATGAAGCCCAAAGAGCATTTGGAGCAGCCCGGTACATGAATGGAGGAGCTCATTATCGGAGATGTCCAGATGGTATTATGGAAGCTCGGACGGTCGAGGAAATTCAAAAAGATGCCACACAAGGTCGGAAGCCGGAAGAGCCCTGGAAGGGTCGGCCCTTTGCGAACTTCGACTGGGGGTATTTTATACCCAACAAAGGTAATTTCTCAGATTGGAAATAGAGGCTACCAATTCAACTAAAATAGTAAGAGAACCTTTAGATTAAAGTCCAAGTCTTTAGGCTTAATCAATTCATAAATATAGAGGTCTTGTGTTTTTCTTTCAGTTATGGCTAGATGTCCGTTGCTCCATTCACTATTTGACAATGACTAATTTATAAGACCTAATTTTGATAATTGATATCGAAAGTTGTAAAAGTTCTAGAGCACGAATGGATCCTAAATATGATTATGGATTCAGTATCTAAAGTTTCCACATCCAACACATGTGATGCAGTCAAAGGCACTTATCAGAAGTGGCCACATGATCAAATCACCATGTGCTGCTTTTGAGAGCAGCAAAAAATATAAATTTAGTTGTAAATTTGATGATGCTTAGTGGGAGAAAATCTTTCAAATGTTGAAAGAGTTTTTTTTGTACATCTGAAGATATATTTTTAGTGGGGTAATAATTCTTTGAGAAAAAAAAGAAAAGAAGGTGCAAAAGAGTCGTGCTTGGGTTGAGGAGTCGGAACTGACAAAATAAGTCTAAGGTTAACCTAGTCTGGCAGAGTCTCTTGATCTGAACAGGCTAAAGAAGAGAAATCAGCAAAGGACTGCTGAACAAGATACTTATATGATAACACCTTGTGATTTCTCTATCTGTGATACTACTACATAGATATTGGATATCGAAAATCTATGCAAACTATTGGAACAACTTTAGGTTACTAGAAAATTTAAAAATAGCAAGAGATTTCTGAATATTAGAGTTGGAAGTCATATTCCAATCTTGGTTTTAGGAATCGTTGAGCTTATTTGCAATTCCAACAATATCATTTTAGTGATTATCATGATTATCTAATGATTTTATGATTTCATTATGAATAATCTTAAAATCATATGGACAACTAAGAAATGATATTTATGAATACTCATGGTTTGTTAGTGCATTGTACACAATCAAACAAACTCCCTAAAGTAGATAATGTCACAAATATCTACCTTTGACAATTTAGGCTCGATCATTAAATAAGAATAAGATCAATAGGAGATAATTTTTGAAGTCAATGATTGTGAAACATTGTCAACCTGTTAATTCTATTTCTTTAGTAAGATGACCAAGTTGCTTTTTGCTGAAAAAGATAAATGAGCCAATGATGTTTTGAATCTGAAATATAGTGATGTATTGGATCTACGAGCATGTTTGCTATAAATTTAGACTATTTGAAATGTTTAAATAATTTCATAATAAGGTAGAGAAACAAACTAGAAAAGTATTGAAACTTTTTGATCAAACCAAGAGGAGTATACCTTTTTGGTGAGTCTTTGACATATCTAGAAGAGAATAGGATTCTCTCTTATTGGAATCAACTTTATTAGATATAGTTCAATCCATAATGGGGTTTACAAGTCTACCAGTCTCTTCTTAAGGTTATGCTCTTAAGACTGCTTGTTATATTTTGAACTGGATTCCGAATTAATCAGTTGCAAAGACTCTATATGAGATATGGACTAGGCATAAGCCGATACTTTCTTACCTTAGAGTTTGAGAGTGTTTATTTTATGTCAAGTATTTATAGATAGATTAGCTTGGATCATGGTCCTATATATATTATTTTATAGGATAATCTTAAAGAATCTAGGAGATATAACTTCTACCTTGCTAAAGAACAAAAGTTGTTCGACATTCTTTTCAGAAAAAGAGTACCTTGGTGAAAGTACTGATGCCTTTAATGTGAAATTTATGAAGTTCGATAGGTAGAAGAATCGACACAATCTAGTGAACTCATAGAATTGAATTTGATCAGATCAAATTTGAAACCCATTGTAGAGGCACCATTAAGGAGATCCGATAGAGTACCACATCCGTCAGATAGATACTTTGGTGTTTAGTTCTGGGATGTGATCTTATTGAACTCGATGAGAACATCAATGATTTGATCACCTACATGGATGTCATATAGAGGTTCGACTCTGATTAATGGCTTGGAGCCATAAGTCTGAAATGGAGTCTATGATGGTCAACGGTGTATGGACACTTGTTGATCCACTCGAAGGGATAATGCCTATAGAGTGTAAATAGATCTTCAATAGGATCAGAGAGCATAGATGAGAAGGTGGAGATCTACAAAGCTCATTTGGTTGCCCAAGGATATTGTCAACATTATGGTATTGACCATAACGAGATAATTTTTTCCTATGGCAATACTAAATATTTTAGAGTTGGAACATGCATTTTGATAAATAATCAAAATGTATGGCTTTGTTGAGAATGAAGAAGAATCCTGCAAGTACAAATGGGTTAATAATTCTGTGAGTGTATTTCTTATTTTGTATGTGAATAAAATTCTCTTAATCGAGAATGACATTCTTTACATTATAGGGAATAAAAGTTTCACTGTCATTATTGTTCTCCATAAAGGACTTGGGAAAAGCATCCCTCATCCTAGAGATGAAGATCTATAGAGATAGATCTAAGAGGCTATTTAGGTTATCCCAGTCCAACGTACATAAATGTTTATGAGTAGAATTTGTTCTATCATGTAGACCATGTATAAGACCGGATATGGTATACTCACTAGAGTAGTGAATGGATATCTGCAAGATCCAGATGAGAATCACTAGAAGGTCATCCTTAAGTATTTGAGAAATACTAAGAACCAGTGACTTAGTTATGAAGAATTTGACTTAAAACTTATAGAATTTGATTTCAATTTTTAGTTGGATATAATAATAGTAAGAACATGTTGAAATATATCATTATCCTAAATAATAGAGTAATCTGCTAGAAAAGTTTCAAACAGAAAAATATAGCCAAATTTAAATTGTAAAACAGAATGTATTGCAGCATTCGATGCTTGCAAAGAAGCTATGCGATTGCATAGGTTCACTGACAAGCTAGAAGTGCCACCCTTCGATGATGGTCCTACTGTATTGTACAGTACTGGAGCCATAGCTCATGTCAAAGAGCCGAAGTCCCATTAGCTTACCAAGCATTCTGCATTACTACCACCTTATTCAGAAAATCTATTAAGGTGACGTCAATCTTTAGAAGATCGATAGAAAGGAGAACTTGATCAGCCCATTTACTAAAGCCTCAATATCTAAGAGTTTTGAGATGATAAATCGAAGATGGGTATATGATACTATATTGATTGACTTTAGTCCAAGTGGAAGTTGTTGGAAATTATGTTCTAAAGTCAATCGTTAGATGATTGTACTGATTATAAATATATATGAATTGATCAATAATAAAAGTTATTTGATATTTTTTAATCACAAGATTATATCTTCTAATGAACTCTTATATTGTGATGAAGTCCTTAGGACTACTTTGATCAGTAAAGGAGGATTTATCGCGTAGTCCTTAAACTGGTTCGCGACCAAATGATACGCTATTACTAAGATGATAGCGATATCAAGTATAGGTCATTGTATGCCATATGCGTTGGTTGTCCTTGTAACTAAATGGTATGGAGATACTGATATGGCATGCAGGTGAGATGTGAAAGTATATCATCACTGAATATGACCAACTGTGGAGAAATCTGCTGTCAAGGGTAACTCGCGAAGGGTATGGGTATAAGTATCCCTCCGATCTGAGATCATCATGGTGGCTTGCAAGCAACTCACAGTACTTTAGTGTTGAACTAACTGAGTTTTAAATTCAATGATGGAAGATTTCTGAGTGTAGTCAAATACTTATCAAGTCGGTGCGTGAGTCAAGATGGGATTGATCCCTCCAAATTAGTAGAAGATATGCATCAGTGTATTTCAATTTAGCAAAATTTGAGCTCGGATAATCCATGTGATGGATTTAAAAAAAAATATATATAATATGGATGACTTATCTAAGATTAACAGTTAAATTTTAGATCATCCTTGAGCATTAGGGTCAAAGAGATGAATTATACGGTAACTATACGCTAATAGATTCTTGAATGTTGCTTCGCCTTCATTCGACCTATCTGGACATCGGATCATCATTGCTAGATGGTTACATCGATTGGTTCAGGAAGGTGTTTCTGTGCTACTAACTTAAGTTCAAACCTATGGGCTCACACTCAAAAGAAGTTTTTGACTGATCATGTGGCTGATCAACGATTGAGAATCATTCAAGAGTTTAATCATCAATTTGATTGATGATTAATCTTATACAAAAATTATAATAAATTAATTCATCAAGTATTAATAAATTAATAAAAAATTAATCAATAATTAGATTACTAATTAACTCAATTTAATTGAGCAAAAAAAATTAAATAAAATCTAATTGAATTAGATTCAATTAGGTTTGACCCGATTAGGTTATGAGATGACCTAATCGCTAAGGGAGAATTATCTCTGATTTGATCAGGACTTTGATTCAATCAATTACTAATTTGATTAAATTTAATTAAAAATTTATAAACTTAATTAGATTGAGTTTCATATATTTTTTTTGGGCTAAACCAGATGTGATTTGGTTTGGATCCAAATAAGAAAATTAAAAGTCCTTATTGGAATAGGACTCTTTTCCCTTGCGCCAACCCAGTTTGCATGCCATATATCTCCACACGAAAAAAATATTTTGTTTGAGATTTTTTCACACCAAAGAGTTCTTTAACTTGTCTATCTCACACCCAAATTTGATTTAGTTTTGATGAAAGAAAGATTCTAAAATTAGATTTTAAAATATTTCTTATCAAGAGAATCTGTTCTCATCTAGATCAACCTCTCTATGCTAATAATTTTTTTTGTCTTTGTATGTATGACATTTTGAGGAGATGTTTTGTGAGAGAGTTGAAGAATTGATTTGCCATAAAAAAATATGGAAAGAGACATCCCATATTTTTTTGGCATGTTTTGTGATGTGGAATTGTGAAGAGAGGTTGAATCCTGTAAGAGTCCAGGATCACTAGGACTCTTCACCCCACCTCCTTATATGCCTATAAAAGGGATTTTTGTAGTTTCTTTTATGTGTGTAAGATATCAAGAAAGAGATCTTTATGTGAAGAAGTTTGAGCATGGTTCATGATGTGAAAAATAGAAAGGAGGGTCCTCTCTCTTAGGGTGTGCGCAAAAATCTGAATATCAGATTTTTGGTTCTATGGGTTTGGAAAGAGAGAATAAATTAGAAAAAAAATATTTTCTTCTCCATCTTTGTTCCACCTATTCATCTCCTCCAGAAGTTCATCTTCAACCTCTGAAAAGATTTTAGAGATTTGAAGAAGGAATCCAGTTCAGCCAAGAAGAAGATCTTCGTGCGAGCTAGCACTCCTAAGAAGATCGATTAGATCGGGGCTTCGAGTGGATTTTTCATAGAGGCCGGATGTGTGTGCGACTACGAGCAACCACAAGGACCTTCTCTATCATCTTCTCAATAGTTGAGATTATCGATCCATACTCAGGTATTGAGTTCTGAACTCAGATTAGAAGTGGATGTGATCTACTGCTCGCATGCAAGCTGATTTTATCTTCAGTATTTTTTAGATTTTATATGCAACATAACGTATCATAGATCCTAGAGTAGGTTGATTTGATGATTAAATCATATGTATGTTAGATTAATTTGATTAATCTAGTTATCTTCTGCTATAATTTTGTCAAAAAAAATTTGAAATACATACATGAAATCGCCTACATTTTCCAACACATAGTAACTTGCAAGCAACGCACTATGCTTTGGTGCCAGACTATCTATATTTTTAATATAGTGATGGAAAGCTATTGGGTACAGTCAAGTACTTACGAAGTTTCTAAGTGGATCAAGATGGAATTGATCCATTCAAATTATAGGAGCTGATGCATCTCTGTATTTCAATTTAGTAAAATCTTAACTAGGATAATCTATGTAATAGATTTGAAAGGTTGGAATACAATGTGGATGATTCTTTCTGGGTTGACAGTTTAACCCTAGATTGTTCTAGAGCATTTAGGGTCAAAGAGATGAATTATGTGGTAACTATATGCATAGGTACTTAAATATTGTCTTGCAAATATTTGACCTATCCAAATGTTAGGAACCATTGCTAGATGGTAACTTCGATTAGTATAGAAAGTGGTTCCTATGCTACCGGCTTAGTGTTCGAACCTCTGGAGTCACGCACAAAGTCAAGCGACGTAGAAAAGAATTAACCTAAGTCTATATGTTCAATTTGAAAGTATATGACTTAATTGAACAAATAGATTAATTTGATTGAGAATTAAGTTATGAATTATATGGGATTAAACAGTTGACTATGTCTAGCTAGCACTAGATATGAGGTTTAGGTTCAATTCTGGGGATGAACAAGATTTGATCTATAATCCAAGGAGTCTATGAGAGATTGAATTTAAGTTCTAACTAATTTTAGATTAGATCTGATTTAGTTAGATTTAATTAGGTAAAAAATCTAAGTTAGATTTGGTTCTAAATCTTAAATAGTTTGGGATTGACAACCTATTCAAAATTGGTTCGAATCAGGTTCGAATTAAATTTGAATTGATCTATATTTGGATTAGATTCATAGAATTCACTTTTACTAAGACTCTCTCTCCTGATGGCTGATCAAGAGGTAGTGGGGTGCTGCATGGTGCCGCCCCATACTTAGGTGTAGATGTGGGTGCATGAGGGTGCCTAGTTAGACACCAATTCTTTCTCTTTTAGGATTCCTTCTTTGATAAGTTATGGATTAATTTAAAGCTTATTTGAATTAAAAATCTTAGTCTTATGGTCATGGAGAATCATCTATAAATAGAGAGGACCTCTAACTATCATAGCATAATAATTAGACTATGTGCTAAGGTGAGAAAGAGAGAGAAGAGGCGTGAGGAGTAGGCATCCCCTTGGTGTCACCCTGCTTGGGCATCCCATCTTCTCCAAGGCGTGGAGACTCTTTGGGCTTCTCCTTTTACTGGTGTGAGGCATCACACTAGAGGTTCTCTCTCCTTTTTTGTTGTCTTATGAAGGTGCATCAATCCAAGACTTCATCTCACTTTCCTATGAAGCCTAACGTGCGTGCGAAGGGTTTGTACGTTCGAATTTTTACGAGACTTTGGATTTAGAATGCTTTGGAGATTTGATCCCTATTTCACTGTGAATCAAGTAAAAGATAAAATATATGTTAGATTATTATAAAAAAAAATTTAGATATTTCCTGGCAATCCATTCTGAAATGGTCCTATTTTCTTCCATCTGGTATTAGAGCCAAGCTTTGATATATGGATGCATAACTGATTTTTTCTTATTAATTTTTATATGGTATGTGATTAGAATTTTATGTTAGATATTAAATTTGATTTAGATCTATTTAAATAAAATTTATGATCTAAATTTGATTAGATCACTAATCGATTCAAGCTGATCCATGCCATTAAGATAAATCAGTATGACTGACTTAGGTGTCTTTAGATCAGCTTGAATAAAATTCTCTACATGACTTGGTGAAGTCAGTGAGAGAATTTATGACTTGCTGATCAATTTCTTCTCTTATTCTCAAATCATTAACTCAAATCTTCTAAATTATTAAGTCCTTAAAATGATACAATTATAGGGATACTTAGTTCATAGCCTCCCATTAAGGTATGTGATAATGAGTCCAATATTTTAAATAGGCATTGAAGGTGCCACACGCCTGGTGTCTATTAGGTATTGAAATTATCATTCATCATATGACCGTCTTATTGTATTCTTCAGATCAATGCTTAGATTGGTCGAGCCACACTCAGGCCTGGATATTCATTTGTTGGATGTGCTTGGTATAATCATGATAATAGTTGGACCTAACCAAGTTTTTCAATAGAGGTGTCACACGCCTATTGAAGAGATGCCTGGGGCAAAATCTAATTGCTAGAAGTTGTTTAAGAAATAATTGATTATGAACTTACCCATGGATGCACTAGGATTGGCCAAGCCATACTCAGATCCGAATCAGTCTGTGTGGACTTTAGTACCCGCTAAAGAATTAATATAATTTTTCGAATTGGAGGTAGAGGCTACCAATTCATATAAAATAGTGGAAGAACCTTTAGACTAATGTCCATATCTTTAGGAATAAAATAATTCATATACTAATAAGTTTATGTTTCTTCTTTTCAGCTATAGCCAACACACTATCACTCCATTTGCTATTAGATAGCAACAAGCTTATCGGATCCAATTTCGATAGCTAGTATCAAAAATTGAAGATCGTCTTAAAGTACGAGAGGGTCCTGTACATGCTTACGGATCCATCACCTAAAGAACCTGCTGCCACCTGTACTACAAGAGACACTTACTTAAAGTGGCTTGCTAACCACACTATGGTGCATTGCATTATGAGGATAGCCATGAACAACGAACTTAGCCATAAGTTCAAGGATGCACAACCAAAGGATATGATTCAAATATTGAATGAGTCCTTCGGCACCCCTAAAGATGTAGAGAGATATAAAACCTCCTGTATTTTGTTTAATGCCCATGTGCGAGAGGGGGCGTCAGTCACTAATCATGTATTATATATGATCGAGTAGATTGAATGCTTAAGCAAACTTGACCTTTCGTTACATGAACAATTGGGTAAGGATGCTATCTTGAACTCGCTACCAAAATCCTACTTATCCTTCTTGAGTCATTATAGAATGACCAAGCCTATAGTGAACTACCATGATTTACTAAGATTGCTGTAGATGTTCGAGAAGAACAATCAGCTCCAGAAGAAGCCGGTGCATGTAGTGGGAGGTTCATTTATAGGTCATCGATCCTCTAAGAAAGAAAAAAAAGAAGGTACAAAAAAATTGTATCATCGATCTTAAGCCAAAGCAGAGCAAAAAGTCAAAAATTATTAAGAGCCAAACAAAATGCTTCTTTTATAAGAAGCTGGATCATTAGAAAAGGAACTATCTGGCATATATAGCTTCTTTTGACCCAAATAGGTCAAAGAATAAGAGAAACAGGTAATCAGTTACTTTACAATGTACTTATATGATAAATTCTTGTAATTTCTCTATTTATGATACTACTATCTGAGCATTGGATACTAAAATCTAATTAATATTTATAATTCATTGTAAGGGCTGCAGGTCAGTACAAAATTAAGAGAAGGCGAGCAGTTCCTGAATGTTGGAGATGGAAGTCTTGTTCTAGTTCTAGCTTTCAGAACTATGCAGCTTGTTTCGAGTCTAATAGTGTCATGTTAGATGAGTGTCATTATTGTCCTTCTTTTTTTATGAATGTTATCTGTATAGGCCTTTTGGCCAAACTTGATTTTAAATTTTTAATAAAAGAAAATTTTTGTGATATCATTATGAATGATACTATAATTATACGTGGATAATTAAAACATGGTATATATATTATCACAGACTGTTGGTATAATATACACATCGAACAATGTTCTAGGAATTTCTACCTTTGGCATGGTAGGCTAGGTCATATGAACAAGAATAGGATAGACATGTTAATTAAGGAGGACATCCTTAAAATTAATGATTGTAAATCATTATCGACCTGTGAATTTTGTCTACTTGGTAAGATGATCAAATCATCTTTTAAGGGAAAAAGTGAATGAGCCAGTGATGTTCTAGGTCTAATACATATTGATGTATGTGGACCCATGAGCATAGCTACCAAAGGAGGATACTATTATTTCATGACATTTACAGATGACCTATCGAGGTATGTGTTGGAAAATATAGGTGATTTCATGCACGTATTTTAAAAATTTTCAAAATAAATTATAGCAAAAAGTGACTAGATTAATCTTATTAATTTAACATGTATATGATCAGATCAATAAATCAACCTATTTTAGGATCTATGACATAATATGTTGCACATAAAATCTGAAAAAATCAGAACATAAAATCTGCATGCATACATGTGAGCAGTAGATCAAATCTACTTCTAATCTGAGTTCAAAACTCCATACCTGAGTGTGGATCGACGATCGTCACTACTGAGAGATATGGTAAAGAAAATCTTCACTGGTTGCTCATAGTTGCACATGTGTCTGGCGTCTACGGAAAGTTCACTCAAAGCTCTGATCTGATCCATCTCTTTGAGAGTGCTAGCTCGTGCGAAGACTATCTTGTTGGCTGATTTGGATCTTTTTTTCAAATCTCTTAAATCTTTTCAGAGATTGAAGAAGGACATCTGAAGGAGATGAGGATGAGAAAGAAATATGAAGAGGAGACACTCTTCTCTCTTCTTTTTCTCTCTTCCCAAACCCATAAGAACAAATCCTAGAAATATAGGTTTTGTGCTCACCCAAAGAGAAGAGGACTCTCCTCTTTCTTTCAAGCCAGGAAACCATGCCCCAACTTCCTCACCATGAAGAGCAGTTTCTAGTGTCTCTTCTTCATGCACAATAGAAATAAAACCCTTTTATTTTGGCATCAAAAGTTGGTTAGGGTGAAGAGTCCAACAATGTTTGGACTTTCCTTGTTTCATTGCCCCCTCTCACAAAACCCACACCCAAATAATGTTGGATGCCCCATCCAAATATTTTTCATAGTAAATCAGAACTCCATCTGATTTTAAACACCAAAAAATTCTCCTTTTGTTATACAAAAGAAAGAGAATAAAAGGAAGTGGGTGGCAAGGCTTATAGATAAGGTCAAACCTTATCCAATATGGTAACCTATTCAAATCAAATTTGAACCTACCATAAAACATCAGATCATATCTATTTTTGGATGTGAGAAAGGGAGGGTGGAAGGCCTTTTGGTGTGGAGAAATCTCACACAAAACACTTTTCAGCGTGAAGAAAATTGGTGTCAAGAATAAGGTGGCACAAGGGAAGAAGAGTCCAATCTTTTCTAGACTCTTGGTTTCCTTATTTGACTCCAAACCAAATCACATCTACTTAAGCTCAAATAAATAGATGAAACCTAATCTAATTAGGTTCATAATTTCTTAATCAAATTTTAATTAAATTAAAAATTGATTGAATCAAAGTTCTGATCAAATCAGGAATAATTCTTCCTTAGTGATTAGGTTATCTCATAACCTATTGGGATCAAACCTAATTGAATCTAATTCAGTTAAGATTTGATCTAATCCTCTTTGCTAATCAAATTAAGCTAATCAATAATCTAATTTTTAATTAATCTTTCATTAATTTATTAACACTTAGTGAATAAATTCATTGTAACTTTTGTATAAGGTTAATCATCAATCAAATTGATGATTAAATCTTTGAACGATTCTCAATCGTTGATCAATCACATGATCAGTCAGAAACTTCTTTTGAGTGTAATCTTATAGGTTCAAATTTAAATCGATAGCACAAAAATAAATTTATGAACCAATCAATGTAACCATCTAGCAATGGAATCTGACATCTGGATAGGTCGAATGATGGTGAAGTAATATTCAAAAACCTACTGGTGTATAGTTACAATATAATTCATCCCTTTGATCCTAATGCTCAAGGATAATCTAGAGTTTAACTGTCAACCCTAGATAAGTTATCCACATTATATTTCAATCTTTCAAATCCATCACATAGATTATCTAGATCTAGATTTTACTAAATTAAAATATATTGATACATTAACTCCTACTTATTCGGAGGAATCAATCTCATCTTGACTCATGCACTGACTTGACAAGTACTTGACTGCACTCAAAAATCTTTCATTACTGCATTAGAAATTTAGGTAGTCCGACACCAAAGTACAGTGAGTTGCTTGTAAGTCATCTTGGTGATCTCAAGTTAGAGGGACACTTATACCCTTATCCTTCGTGAGCTACTCTTGATAGCAGAGTGCTCCACAGTTGGTCATGTTTAGTGATGATGTACTTCTACATCTCACTTGTATGCCATACCAGTATCTCCACACTATTTGATTATGAGGATAACCAATGTATATAGCACACAATGACCTACACTTGATATTGCTATTATCCTGGTAATAGCGTATCATTTGGCCACGAACTAGTTTAAGAACTACGTGA
The DNA here is from genome assembly GCF_000442705.2 of Elaeis guineensis. NCBI lineage: Eukaryota > Viridiplantae > Streptophyta > Magnoliopsida > Arecales > Arecaceae > Elaeis > Elaeis guineensis. The sequence goes on from NC_026000.2 coordinate 85,968,408, forward strand.
TAAATCCTCCTTTATTGATCAAAGTAATCCTAAAGATTTTATCACAACACAGGAGTTCTTTAGAAGATGTAACCTTGTGATGAAAAATATCAAATAACCTTTATTTTTTATCAATTCATATATATTTATAATTAGCACAATCATCAAATGACTGGTTTTAGCGTATAATTTCGAACAACTCTAACTTGAACTAAAGCCAATCAGTATAGTATCATATATCCATCTTTAATTTTGTTGGAATTTTAATGTCAGGGCATGCATGTATGTTTCAAATTTTTTTTTTCTAAACAATACAGCAGAATAGAAGATTAAAATATCTTTTAATCTACATCATGCATGCATAAAACATAAAGTACTAGGATCTACTTCATATATTGAAATTGAATATATGATTGAATCACATACCTATTTCACAAATCTTTTCTTTAAGTCTAGATCTAGAAGAGAATAGATTCTTTCTTAGCAACACAAGCATCCGACCTCTATAAGTATTCACTCGGGATTAGCCTGAAACAATCATCTTTGGTATTGATTTTTTTTCTAAGAAAAATCAACTTGCGAATATGAATGAAGCTTGGATCACGATCCACTCTTTGATTCTTTCCTTGATCTTCTTCTCTTCTTCTCTTGCTTTTCTTTCTTTGATTATGAAGCAATCAAGGACTAGAAACCAACAAACAAGGTGGATGCCCAAACTCCTTTGGGCGACGCCCAAGGCTTGGGCGTTGGATCTTCCAGGGAGAAGAAAAGGGAGAAGAAAGAGAGGGAGTGTGGGCTGCTCTATGGAGGCATGGGGCTATTGGTTCAATTGCTTAAAGGCCTCAGGGAAGGCCCCTTTAAATAGACATAAGGTTTGAATCCTATTCAAAATCAAATAACCATTTAATACAACTCCTACTTGCATTAGGAATCCTTATTCTTTTAGTTATTTGACTCCCTTTAGGAGATCCTTTAGGCACCAACTATTGGAATCTTTGTACCCATAAATACACATGCCACATGACACCCATGGGATGCCCCATGCTGGTCCCACATGTCCTCTAATGAGTGGGCATGTCCAATTTAATCAAATCAAGAGGTGCCCAATCAAAACTATAAAGAAAATTAATTAAGGGTTGGAACTCTTAATTTATTTGATCCAAAAACCCTAGGCACCCAACAATTGGAGCCCAATAAATCTAATTTATTTAGGTTATTAGCAGGTAATTAATTTTAGATTAATCTTATCAAATAATAAATTCAAACATAAAGAGGAATTGGATCCAACCATGTGCTAGCATGGTTATCTTGAACCCAATAGGGTTTCTCTAAACCCAATTGAGACTTCATAAGTCCAATTGCTTATTTCAGGTCTAATCTCTTTATTGTGTGCCCCATAGATTTAATTCTATCTGGTAGTGAGATATACAATAATCTCTATCATAATATCATTGAAACTCTTTTCAATGGGTCAAAACAATTTCACTCTAACTCATCAAAGATTATCGATCCTGAGCAATCCTAGTGAGCTCTCACAATCTATCAATGACACCTAACCGTATGTAGTAGCAACCTAGTAGAACCAAAAAAGAATCTCAAAGTATAGTTCACATGTGATTCAATCCCTCTATTATGAGTCTCGACTAGATGGCAGGTTATGGATAAATTATCAAATCTCATCATCAGTCATATGATAGATTTGATCCAGTCAAGTCCAATTGTGATTCTTATGAAATTTTTTTTCTATCAATCACACTGCTATGGCTACAGACTCTCAGACTTAGCCTCTCAAATCTCATAGGATTACTCTTTTCTATCAAGATTGATAGATTTTATTTTGATGCATACCCTATTCCTATAATAGACCAACTGTCACCAACATCCACTACAAAGGCTCATTGATACTATTTTGATGTGTCAGTCAAACTCTAGTAGCCTCACTGTGAGCAATCATACCATCGCAGGTCAAAAGATCATTCACACAACTATAGCATTGGGACAATCACCGACGATCGAGTAGAAATCCAAGTGATCTCTCATATGGTCATACTCAATACTAGTTGTTCTCCAACAACTATCTGATGCATCGCTCAGTGTCTCTATACTGTAGATCAGAGACTCATCTACCTCAAAGAAAGCAATCTGTTCTTCGATCTATCTGGATTGATCACCATATTCATGATGATACTATGATTGAAAGTATTTAAAAATTAAATATATATCTCTAATTCTCAATATTTTGAGAATATGTATCGAAATATTAATTTTATGGATGATTTAAGGACACATCAAACTTGAATAAAAATTAAACTTGCCCTTTTATTGATTAAATCAATATATTAAGTGCAAAATTATATCCTAGCTTTATTATAATGTGTCAGCCATATTTGCTTCTAGGACATACATCTAACAATCTTCCACATAGATTGAAGTCAATTTGCCACTAATCTAAATTCCATCTTCTCAAGGTGGACTTCTAACTTTGGCTGGCTCAATTGCTTTATCAGTAGATCTGTCATGTTGTCTGCAGAGTCTACTCTTCGCACCTTTACATATTTCTTTTCGAGGTAGTTGTGTATGGTATGGTACCGCCGTTCGATGTGCTTTGATTTCTGATGAGACCTCGACTACTTAGCAAGTGCTATAGCTCCATTATTATCGCAATAAAGTGGTATGGCATCTGATGTCATAACCCTCAGTTCCATGATGAATTTTTTGAAGCAGAAGCCTTTCTTTACAGCATCTGAAGTAGCGACATATTTAGCATTTATGGTCGAATCCACTATGATGAATTGCTTGAAACTTTCCAGCTGACTGCGCTACCATTGCATATGAACATATATCCTAATATAGACTTTCTATCATTAGAATCAGATATGAAGTCTGAATCAGTATACTCCTCGACTCGCAACTCAGAACCTCTTCCAAAGACTAAGAACAAATCTTTAATTTTTCTTAAGTATTTAAGGATATTCTTCACAGCTATCCAGTGCTCCTCATTTGGATTCGACTGATACCTGCTTGTGACACTCACAACAAGGGCAATATCAGGTCGAGTACACAGCATGGCATACATGAGGCTCCCTATGGCTAAGGCATAAGAAATTCTATTTATGTGCTGAATTTTCTCAGATGTGGTCGGACACATCATCTTGAAAAGATAAATACTATGCCTAAGAGGTAAAAGTCATCTTTTAGAGTTTTTCATGCTAAACCTCTTCAGTACTTTCTTTATGTACAGCTTTTGTGACAAGCCTAGCATCTTTTTAGATCTATCCTTATAGACTTTTATTTCAAGAATATAGATACTTCTCCTAGGTCATTTATGAAGAATTCTTTAGATAACTATTGTTGGTGCAAAAATCCACTTGCGTCGGAGAAGCTGGAGTCGGGGAAGTCGCGGTCGCCGCCGGGACCTGCAAGGAAAGTCTAAACCGGAGGTGGGGTTGCTCCGGCAAGACCCTCTGACGCTCAAGTCAGTTCTCTGCCTCAACAAGAATGGAGCGCTCGAACGGAGAATTTAGCAGAGTTTTGAGATAAGAAAATAGCTCATAGAATAACATATCTGGGTCCCCCTTTTATAGGCGGAGGAGGTAACGGATTGATGGCGACGTTTGTAACCTCTGGTAGTGGGCCGCTCGTAGTCAGGGGGACTTTATTGTGAAGGGTAGTGGAGCGGAATCGTGGCTATCGTCGTAGCTCGCCACGTGGAATCAGTTGCGAGGAGTGGAGCAGCGTCCGTTATCGTGATTTGCCAGTGGATGAGAGAATCGCACGGTATCCGTTGTAGGAGGTGGAGCAGGATCGTGGCCATTTATCGTGGCCTGTCAGGTAGTAATGGAGCCGCGTGGGATCCATCGTAGGAGTGGAGTAGTGCTGCGATCGTTACTGCGGCCTGTCAGGGAGTGGTGGAGCTGCCGGAATCCCCGCAGGAAGTGTAGCAGAATCGTGGCCGTGATTGCGGCCTAGAAGTGCAGATCTGCCGGCTGAAGTTTGGCCGTGGTCAGAGTTTGACCCCACGTAGGGGTCCGGGCGGAGTCCTCCTTGCGGTTGGGGTAGTGGGTGGAGCCCGCTCCCGTGGGAGTCCGGATGGAGTCTTCCTGCAGTCAAAGTTAAAGGCGAAGGTCGGCTCCCGTAGGAGTCCGGACAGCTTACCAGCAGTTGACGTTGAGGACGGAGCCCGGCTCCCGTAGGAGTCCGGGCGGAGCCCGGCTCCCATAGGAGTCCAGGCAGAGTCTTCTTGCTGTTGAAGTCATCGGCGGAGTCCGGTTCCTGTAGGAGTCCGGACGCAGTCTGTCTTGCAGTCGTTGGAGTCGAGGATGAAGCCCGGCTCCCATAGGAGTCCGGGCGGAGTCTCCCTGCAATTAAAGTCAAAGGAGAGGTCCGGCTCCCATAGGAGTCCGGACAGGGGCTTACCAGTGGTTGGAGTTGAGGACGGAGCCCGGCTCCCGTAGGAGTCCGGGCGGAGTCTACTCGCAGTTGAAGTTGTCGGAGGAGTCCGACTCCCGTAGGAGTCCGGACGCAGTCTGTCTTGCAGCTGTTGGAGTCGAGGGCAAAGTCTGGCTCCCATAGGAGTCCGGACGAAGCTTGCCAGCAGTTGACGTTGAGGACCGAGTCCGGCTCCCATAGGAGTCTGGGCGGAATCCCCTTGCTGTTGAAGTCGTCGGCGGAGTCCGGCTCCCGTAGGAGTCTGGACGCAGTCTGTTTTGCAGCCGTTGGAGTCGAGGGCGAAGTCCGGCTCCCGTAGGAGTCCGGACGAAGCTTGACTTTAAGGTCGGCCTTGCTGGCGGAGTTGTTGATTTTGTTGAGGACTTCGGCTGGGGGTATTTTATACCCAACACGAGTCCCCCTACTTTCGAGTTTGAATTTCGAACGTAGGAAGTACAGAGAGATGGGCACAGTCGAAGCCGTCCCCTCGCATCCTGTGCACTGCCGCCCCCAGATATTTTGGTATTTAATGTGTGCACGTCAGAGCCCATTTTTCGGTGAAGGTGACCTGAAGAGTCTTTTCGAAACCCCTGTCGGAATGCGATCCCAAGCGTCGTGCTACGGAAATTCGTGAACGATCAACCCTCGATAGCAGTGAAGGGGACATGCGGGATGCGTGGCATGCACCAGTTGGCCCAGGAACACCTGCCGCCATAACTGCGCTAGGATCTGTCGGCTATTTAAACCCCCTACTCTCCCTTCATGGCTTCATCCTGTCGATAGGACGGTACCTTTCTTTCACCTGAGAGCCTAGCTACTTAGCTACTTCCCTTGCACCAGTCCCTGCCTTCTTCAGCCCCCCACTTCTTCTCTGAGGGTTCCAACACCATGTCTTCTACCCCAGAGGCCCTCCTTGAAGGGATATCTAGGGCTTGGAGGAAGGCGAGGAGGAGAACAGCGGCCGGTGAGGATCTCCATCATTTCAAAGGAGGCTCAAGGAAGAATTCTTCAACAACAGGGGTTTAATAACGGGAGCCGTCGGTAAAGTTATTCTGCCCGAGAATTTCGGATTAGCAAGGGGGGTGATACCGGTCAAGAGGGCAGAGCCGCCGTCACAAGTTGTGGCGGGATCCTTGATGCCGCCAGGGCCGAGGGACCAGAAGCGGTCGGCGTTGATGGTGGGCAGTGGAACTTGTTGCGGGGAGGTGGAAGTAGCGCATGCCGACCTTGCCGGAACATGTTGGGTGGCGGCTGTCGCGGAGCATTCGGAGGCGGAGCATATCCTTGACATCGCCGCTGCCTCCAAAGTGACTCTGGCTCTTCTTGAAATAGGTCTTCGTCACTGCCGCCGTTGCCTTTACAGCCCCCGGGAATCTATCCCACCCTTTTCCCCCTAGGGTTGGGACTTCGGAGATGGAGTGAAGTGAGACGGGACGAGAGCCGATAGGTCTGCTACACGCACTGGAGAATGCGGCTGAGGAGGACAGAGACGGAAGAGGAGTTCGTAGCTAGGAGCGGCCTCCGGTATATCCTTTCCAAGCCGTATTCGCGAGGCTCACAATGATGTATATCTTTTTTTTTTTTTTTTTTTTTCCGACCCACCAGGTCTTGTAACGTATATCTTATTAAATGAAGAGGAAATTTTGTTACCTTGTCTGTACCTTGCATCGAATAGTTGTCAGTCGAACTTCCTCATTTTCCTTTTGTCTTTTTCATGTTGTCTTAAGGTCATCAACGACCTCTTTTATTCGTGCAGGGTTGTTATTTGTCGAGCTCCTTTTCAACTTTTACGCCATTCGAAGATACCCGGTTGTCATTCTGTCAATGGCTGCAGGTTCGCTTGGGGTCATTCAGGTCCGGGGTCCCTCCCAAGGTTTGAATTCGAGGATCCGAGCCTCTGTCACCCTCGGGCGCTGTTTGTTTTCCAATCGTCACTGTTGTAATCCATTGCCTTCTTTTTGTGCTTGGAGTCTTTCTCCGCTAAAGCCGAGGCAAAGTTCGGCTCTCGTGGGAGTCCGAACGGAGAATCCCTCTCGAAGTTGGAGTTGTGGGCGGAGCCCGGCTCCTGTAGGAGTCTGGGCTGAGCCTTTCTCGGCGTCGTGGATAGAGCCCGGCTCCCGTAGGAGTCGGGGCGAAGTCTTCCTGCAATCAAAGTCATAGGCGAAGTCCGGCTCCCGTAGGAGTCCGGTCAAGGCTTACCGGCAGTCGCTGTTGTTGGCGGAGTCCAGCTCCTGTAGGAGTCCGGGTGGAGCTATCCTGTAGTCGATGTCGGTGATGGAACGCGGCTCCCGTAGGAGTCCGGGCGGAGCCGTCATGTAGTCAAAGTCGGTGATGAAGCCCGGCTCCCATAGGAGTTCGGGCTAGGCTTACCACCGGTCGAAGTTGCTTAAGCTAGGGCAAGGCTTTCCTCTTGGGGGGGGAGCGCATATGGGCGTTGCAGGGCCTCTCCCCCCATCCGGTCTAAAAGAGCCGGGCCTTTAACTTTGTTCATGTCAGGACGAGGTCCTCCTCCTGTTCCTGACATGGCTGCGGGGGCACATATGGGCGTTGTAGGGCCTCTCCCCCCATCCAGTCTGAATGGAACCGGGCCTTCGACTTTGCTCAAGTTAGGGCGAGGTTCTCCTCCTGTCCCTAACAGGGCTGTGGGGGCACATATGGGCGTTGTAAGGCCTCTCCCCCCATCCGGTCTAAATAGAACCGGGCCTTCGACTTTGCTCAAGTTAGGGCGAGGTTCTCCTCCTGTCCCTAACAGGGCTGTGGGGGCACATATGAGCATTGTAAGGCCTCTCCCCCCATCCGGTCTAAATGGAATCGGGCCTTCAACTTTGCTCAAGTTAGGGCGAGGTTCTCCTCTTGTCCCTAATAGGGCTGTGGGGGCACATATGGGCGTTGTAAGGCCTCTCCCCCCATCCGGTCTAAATGGAACCGGGCCTTCAACTTTATGAGGTTGCCCTTTTATTTTAGATACAGTTTGTTTGAATTGTCCAAAGACGTATGGGTATGCGATCATTGATTAAAATGAAGTTACTGGTAGTACATCCGCAAGTTTTCTGAGCTCCATGGTCACGGGAGGTCGGCCCCTCCGAGCTCCTTAAGATAATAAGTTTCGGGTCGGACTACTTCTTTGACCTCATAAGGTCCTCCTAGTTTGGGACGAGCTTCCCCCGGTCTTGAGGTTGCGAGACAGCAGATCGTCGAAGCACTAGATCTCCCACTTTAAAGGCTTTGTTCTTGACCCGGGCGTTGTAATATCGGGCAACTTTCTGTCTGTAGGCTGCCATTCAAACCTGAGCGATCTTCCGTCTTTCTTCCAGCAGGTCGAGGTTGGCTCTAAGACTTTGTGAATTTTGGTGTTCGTCGAATGCCACGACTCGTGCCGACGGGAGTTTAAGCTCGATCGGGATAACGGCTTCCGTTCCGAAGGCTAAAGCAAAGGGGGTCTCCCCCGTAGGTAACCTCTGGGTAGTTCGATACGCCCATAGCACATGATAAAGCTCATCCGCCCAAGTTTCTTTTGCTTTTTCAAGCCTTGTCTTAATCCCCTGCAAAAGGGTTCTGTTAGTCACCTCAGCTTCGTCGTTCGCCTGAGGATGGGCTACTGAAGTGAAGTGGTGGGAGATGTTTAGATCTTCACAGAATTCGGCGAATCTTGCTCCCGCGAATTGCCGTCCATTATCAGTGATTAGGGTTCTAGGCAAACCGAACCTGCACACAATTTACTTCCAGACGAAATCTTGCACTTTCGCTTCTGTGATTTTTGCTAGTGGTTCGGCTTCAACCCATTTGGTGAAGTAGTCGATCGCTACAAGGAGGAACTTCCTTTGTCCGGACGCCATGGGAAAGGGGCCAAGGATGTCCATGCCCCACTGTGCAAAAGGCCATGGGGCACTCAAAGGTGTGAGCTCGGTGGCGGGCTGTCTCTGGACGTTGGCGTATCTCTGGCATCGATCGCACTTTTTGACATACTCAATCGAATCATGATGCATCGTTGGCCAGTAGTATCCTTGGCGAAGTAACTTGTGGGATAAAGATCTGGCTCCCAAATGGCTTCCGCAAGCCCCCTCGTGCACTTCCCACAAAGCGTAGTCAGCTTCCGAGGGCCGGAGGCATCTTAAGAGGGGCAAGGAGTATGATCTTTTGTACAATTTGCCCTCATAAAGGATGTACCGAGAGGCTTGATTTCGAAGCTTCCGAGCTTCTTTCGCGTCCTGGGGGAGAACTCCATCTCTGAGATAGGTTATCAGTGGGTCGACCCAGCTGGGCTCGTGGTCGACCTCCATTACGGGCCGCGATTCTTCCGTACTCGGATGTTTCAGAACTTCAAAAAGGATGCCTTTGGGCAATTCGGCTAGAGCCGATGTCGCCAGCTTGGAGAGAAGATCGGCTCTGGTATTCTCCAGCCTTGGAATCTGCCTAATGTCGAAACCGCTAAAGGCGGGGGTAAGCTCTTTTACTTTCTCAAGATATTTGGTCATACTGTCCTCCCGCGCTTCATAACTCCCGCTGACTTGTCCCACCACTAGTTGGGAGTCACTGTGTACCCGGAGTTGACCTATTCCCAGCTCTTGGGCGATCCTTAATCCTGCGATCAGAGCTTCATATTCTGCTCTATTGTTTGTTGCGGGAAACTCGAAATGCAGAGCGTACTCTGCGATGACTCCCTCCGGGCTGACCAAAATTAGGCCTGCACCCGCACCCACCATGTTGGAAGATCCATCCACATAGAGGGTCCAAAAGCAATCGAAGGGATTGGCTTCTTTGTTGGGGGAATTCGGTTGAGACTTTAGGTCGTCACCCTTGCTTTGCTCAGGTTCGGCCTCCTCTGGGATGGTGCACTCTACTATAAAATCTGTCAATATTTGGGCCTTTACTACTGGTCTAAGTCTGTAGTTGATGTCGAATTTCGTGAGCTCGATCGCCCATTTTGCCATTCTTTCGGAGGCGTCAGCCCGATGCAAAACCGCCTTGATCGGTTGATCGGTGAGTAGCATCACGGTGTGCCCTTGAAAGTAGGGTCGGAGCCTCCGAGCTGCAACCAACAAGGCTTAGGTTAGTTTTTCTAATTTGGTGTACCTGCTCTCGACGTCCCTTAGCGCGCGGCTAATGTAGTAGACTGGTCGCTAGACTTTCGTTTCTTCTTTGACAAGGACGGCCGCAAGGGCCATGGGAGAGACCGCCAGGTATAAAAATAATTCCTCCCCAGGTTCAGGCTTTGCCAGCAGCGGGGGTAAGCTGAGGTAGTTTTTTAATTCTTCGAACGCCTGATGGCATTCAGAGGTCCAACAGAAGTTCTTCGGCTGCTTGAGGGTTTGAAAGAAGGGCAAACATCGTTCAGCCGACCTCGCGACGAAGTGATTAAGAGCCGCTATCCTCCCTGTGAGGCACTGAACCTCCTTGATCGACTTTGGGGCGATCATCTCTTGGATAGCGCGAATTTTCTCTGGATTGGCCTCAATCCCATGCCCTGATACCATGAAGCCCAGGAATTTCCCTGAGGTTACCCCAAAAGCGCATTTAGTTGGGTTCAGCTTCATTCTGTACTTTCGAAGAGCGCCAAAGGTTTCCTCGAGGTCGGCGACATGATCTCTGGAGGACTTGCTTTTTACAAGCATATCGTCCACGTAGACCTCCATGTTTCGGCCGATCTGCTCTTTGAAAATTTTATTCACCAGCCATTGGTAGGTTGCGCCCGCATTCTTGAGGCTGAATGGCATGACCCTGTAGCAGTAAAGGCCGCGATTAGTGATGAAAGCTATCTTTTCTTCATCTTCTGACGCCATTCTAATTTGATTATAGCCGGAGAACGCATCCATAAAAGTGAGGAGCTCATGGCCTGAGGTAGCATCAACCAGTTGGTCGATTCTGGACAGGGGGTAGCTATCCTTTGGACAAGCCTTATTCAGCTTTTTGAAGTCTATACACATCCTCCACTTGCTGTTTGCTTTCTTGACCAAAACAACATTGGAAATCCAATCAGGATAATTAACTTCCTTAATGAATCTGGCCCTGAGAAGCTTATCCACTTCCTCAGCTATCGCCCTCTGCCTCTCCGGGGCATGATTCCAGATTTTTTCTTTTGTCGGTCGATGCTTAGGATCGACCGCTAGACGATGTTCCATGACTTCCGTGTCAATCCCTGGCATGTCCACCGGAACCCAAGCGAAAACGTCCGCGTTCCTTCGGAGGAAATCAATAAGATGCATCCGCACCTCCTCCCCCAGGCTGGAGCCAATTAACACCACATGCTCCGCGTTCCCATCATTCAGGGGGACTGGTACCAGATCTTCGATTGGGCCGCCCCTTTCTTCGGTGAGGTCGTCGCGAGCATCCAATCCATCGACGGGATAGGGGTCAGCCCGATCGCTTCTTTGCAAGGCGATGTTGTAGCAATGTCTGGCCAGGGCTTGGTCTCCCCAGACCTCTCCGATCCCCTGGTTGGTGGGGAACTTCAATTTCAAATAGTAGGTTGAAACGACAGCTCTGAGAGCATTGAGGTCGGGTCGGCCAAAGATTGCATTGTAAGCGGATGGCGCCTTTACCACCAAGAAATTCACCAGAGCCCTGGTGTTGCTCCTAGATTGATTTTGATGATTACAAAGCAGATTGAAGGGATACAAATAATTTTAAAATGAAAAAGTCCTTATGCTCTTCAAGGGCAAAATCATAATTTCACTAAAATCCTGATTTGATAGTACCATTTGGTAGAACAAATGATTTGAAATCTATTGGTGAAAATTTCATTGTGTTTGGATTTATATTCTTGAAGTTATGAAGGTTAGAAGTGCATGAGTCGACTCATGAGTCAACTCATGGCACTGTGAGCTGATTGGCACGCAAAAATTCCCATGGCACGCTGGATTTTTGACTTGGCACGACCTGTGAGTCGACTCATGAGTCGACCCACAAGGCATGAGTCGACTCATGAGTCGACCCTTGCTAATTTGAGCCAAGAATTTCCAGAAAAGCATTCTCTGGTTTTTGCAACAGAGGTCAACTTATGAGTCGACCCCTGAAGCATGAGTCGACTCATGAGTCGACCCCTGCGACGAGAAATGTCAGCAACGGCTATTTTTTTTTGCCCATTTTAATTGCCATTTATGCTTCCTAAAAATCCTCTAACGGCTCTTTATCTACCTAAATTGTTTTCTCTTGCTTCTAATGCTATAAAATGCTTTAAATGGTGAAAGAAATTGCAGATTAAATAGCGGATCAAATGTGAAATCAAAAGAGAAGAGAGCAGAGAAAGAGAGAGAAGAATAGAAGAAAGGATCCAAAATTTGCAAGAAAAAGCCTGAGATCAACGAAAAATCCAAAAAGAAAAAGAGAGAGGATCCAAAATATACCAGAGAGATTGTGAAAGAGAAAAGCAAGATCTTTCAAGGAGAGAATTCTTCACGCCTATTGTTTCAACCTTGATCTAGAGATCGTTCAAAGCTTTCAAGAGATCTTCAATCAACAATCAACCTCTTCTCAAGCATTCAAGCGTTCATCCACTTTGAGAAAATCGAAAAAGGGGTTCTTCATTTGAGTAAAGCTTTTATTGTTATATTCGCTCATTTAAAGGAGCTGTTATTGTATTAATTTGTGCTCTAAATTTTCTAACTCTTTGTGAGTTTTTGTTCTTATTTTTGGAGGATTTCCAAAACAAGGAAAGGTTGATCCGAACCTGAAATCGGAGTGTTTTGGGTTTACTTGTACCCGAAAAATAAGTGTTCTAGCTTGGGATAGCTAGTGTCAGAGTTTCCGACGTTTTGTATTCGGGTTGAATACAAAGGATAGTGGATTGAAATTCCCAAGTAGGATCTTGGGGAGTGGATGTAGGTGCAAGGTTAGCACCGAACCACTATAAATCTTGTGTTTGTGGTGTACTTTATCTCTTCACTTTATTTCTTTATTATATTCTTGCATTCCTGCCTTAGGGAATTAATATTGAATTAAAGTCTTTATTTTGATCTTCATAAGTAATCTGTTGGGTTTAAAATTTTTTAGAAACCCAATTCACCCCCCCTCTTGGGTTGCATAGCTGGGCAACAAGTGGTATCAGAGCCGGTGCTCTAGCCCTTCTTTGATCTAATAATCAAAGAGCCAAAGATCTATGGCAACCCATGTTGGTACTTCTCTAGCCGAGGGGCAATCAACAAACCGACCTCCACTTTTCAATGGGTCTAATTACACCTATTGGAAAGCTCGGATGAAGATTTTCATACAAGCACTCGACTATGATATGTGGAGTATCATAGTGAATGGTCCTCACACACCCACCAAGATTATAGATGGTGAGGAGTCAACCAAACCCGAGAAAGAATGGGATGAGGTTGACAAGAAATTGGCACAATTAAATGCCAAAGCCATGAATGTTCTTTATTGTGCACTAGATGCAAGTGAATTTAATCGCATTTCTACTTGTGCATCTGCTAAAGAAATATGGAATAGGTTAGAAGTCACCCATGAGGGAACAAATCAAGTAAAAGAGTCTAAAATAAACATGCTTGTACATAAATATGAATTGTTCAAAATAGAGCATGATGAGTCCATAACTGCTATGTTTACTCATTTTACTGATATAATCAATGATTTAAAGAGTCTTGGCAAATCTTATACTAACAGTGAACTTGTAAGAAAGATTCTCAGGTCACTGCCAAGAACTTGGGAAGCCAAGGTGACTGCCATCCAAGAAGCAAAGGACTTGAACACTCTACCTCTAGAAGAGCTTCTTGGATCTTTGATGACTCATGAACTTAGCATGAAGCAACATCAAGAGGATGAAGTCAAAAAGAAAAGAACCATTGCCCTCAAATCCACAACTTCGCCTGATTATGAAACGGATGACTCTGAAGATGAAGATCAGGATGAAGAGATGGCTCTCATCACCCGAAAATTTAAGAAGTTTCTAAGAAAAAGGAAACAGGGGATGAGAAAGAAATTCACAAAAGGGGAACAAAGCAAAGAAAAAGAGAAAGATCAACCCCCTATATGCTACGAGTGCAAGAAGCCAGGACATTTCAGATCCGAATGTCCACAATTGAAGAAAGGTCCAAAGAAGTTCAAAAAGAAGGCAATGATGGCGACCTGGAGTGCGAGTGATGACTCAAGCTCCGACGAAGAAACCTCAACAGAACAAGCCAATCTGTGCCTGATGGCACATGAAAATGAGGTAACTTCTGAATCCACTAGTGAATTTACTTTTGAAGAATTACATGAAGCATTCTATGATTCAATTGATGAATTAAAGAAACTAGGGAAGAAAAACAAAGAGCTGAAATTGGAAAATCAGTCCTTAGTGAAACAAGCTGAAAATCTTTCAATTAAAAAATTCACCTTGATTCAAGAAAATTAAAACTTAAAGGATGAAATGAACAAGCTGAAATCTATAGTAGATAAGTTCACCTTAAGTTCAAACAAACTAAATATGATCCTTGAAAATCAGAAAGCTATATATGATAAGGCAGGACTTGGTTATAAACCCCTGAAGAAACAAAAATTTCTGAAGGATATTTATTCAAGTAACAAGTCTACAAATATTACTTGTTTTAAATGTGGAAGAATAGGACATAAATCATACACATGTCTTATTAACAAATATGCAAATACAAAGAAAATATGGGTTCCAAAAGGAACCATTCTGACTAACCTGAAAGGACCCAAGAAAGCTTGGGTACCTAAGACAGAAACGTGACCTTTGCTTGCAGGTGTGTCTAGCATCCCAAGAAGGAAATAGGAAATGGTATCTTGACAGCGGATGCTCGAGACACATGACTGGTGATGAATCACAATTCATCACGCTTGATGCTAAGGATGGAGGGATGGTCACCTTTGGAGATAATGGCAAAGGAAAGATCATCGGGATAGGTAACATTGATATCACTCCCTCCAAATACATTGAGAATGTTTTATTAGTTAAAGGTTTAAAGCATAACTTACTTAGCATTAGTCAATTCTGTGATAAAGGGTATAAAGTAAGTTTTGAATCATCTGTTTGCATCGTGACGAGTCCTATTGACGATGGCATTAAATTTATAGGACATAGGCATGGCAATGTTTATATGGTAGACTTGAATGATTTAACTAAATTAGACATGCAATGCCTAGTTTCCTTAAGTGCTAAAATAAATGAGACTAGTTGGCTGTGGCATCGTAGACTTGCACACATTAGCATGCATTCTCTCTCAAAATTAATTAAAAAGGATTTAGTTCTCGGTTTGCCAAAACTGAATTTTGAAAAGGATAGAATTTGTGATGCATGCCAATTAGGTAAACAAACTAGAGTATCATTTAAATCCAAAAATACTGTTTCAACTTCTAGACCTTTAGAGCTCTTACATATGGATTTATTTGGACCAACTAGAACCACTAGTCTAGGAGGAAAACTATATGGATTTGTAATAATTGATGATTACTCTCGTTTTACTTGGGTTTTCTTTTTAGCTCACAAAAATAAAACTTTTCAAATTTTCACTAAATTTCATCGAAAAGTCACTAATGAAAAAGGGTTTTCAATTCAAAATATTAGAAGTGATCATGGAACAGAATTTGAAAATCATGACTTTGAAAATTTTTGTGATGAAAATGGAATTGGCCATAACTTCTCTGCTCCTAGGACACCCCAACAGAATGGGGTAGTTGAAAGAAAAAACAGAACCTTAGAAGAAATGGCCCGTACCATGCTTTGTGAAAGCAACCTTCCAAGATATTTTTGGGCGGAAGCTATTAACACAGCATGTTACATTTTAAATCGTGCTTTAATTAGACAATTTTTAAAGAAAACCCCCTATGAACTTTGGAAAGGAAGAAAACCAAATATTGCATATTTTCATGTCTTTGGTTGCCGATGTTTTGTATTAAATAATGGAAAAGAAAAACTTGGTAAATTTGATGCAAAATCAGATGAAGCAATCTTTTTAGGTTACTCCTCCACTAGTAAAGCATTTAGAGTTTTCAACAAAAGAACTTTAGTAGTTGAGGAGTCCATACATGTTGTCTTTGATGAATCTAACGATCTTCCTTCAAGGAAGAATGAGGGTGTTGATGATGCAGATCCACTAATAGAAGGTATGAAGGAGATCACTCTGAAAGACTCAGCAACTCCAGAAGACAAGGATCAAGAAGTCAAACAAAATGAGAAAGGTGAAGAAATTCAAGAACAACCTCAAGGTACAAATGACTTACCCAAGGAATGGAGGTATGTTCACAACCACCCTAAGGAGTTAATAATTGGTGATCCTATGCATGGGGTAAAAACCCGTTCTTCACTTAGAGATGTACTTAATCATTGTGCATTTGTATCTCAACTTGAACCTAAAACTTTTGAAGAAGCTGAGAATGATCATAACTGGATTAATGCTATGCAAGAAGAACTTAATCAATTTGAAAGAAATAATGTTTGGACCTTAGTGAAAAGACCTAAAGATTATTCAATAATTGGTACAAAATGGGTCTTTAGAAACAAATTAGATGAGCATGGAAATGTAATTAGAAATAAAGCAAGACTGGTTGCTAAGGGATATAATCAAGAAGAAGGAATTGATTTTGATGAAACCTTTGCACCTGTTGCTAGATTAGAAGCCATTAGACTTCTACTTGCTTATGCTTGCTTTATGAAATTCAAACTATTTCAAATGGATGTTAAAAGTGTATTTTTAAATGGATATATTTCTGAAGAAGTATATGTAGAATAACCCCCTGGATTTGAAAATCATGCTTTTCCCAATCATGTCTTTAGATTAAATAAAGCTTTATATGGTCTAAAACAAGCACCTAGAGCATGGTATGAAAGGCTAAGCAAATTTTTACTAAATAATAGTTTCTCAAGAGGCAATGTAGATACAACCCTATTTATTAAAAGAAACCAAAATGATATGCTAATTATACAAATTTATGTTGATGACATAATTTTTGGGTCTACTAATGAATCCCTTTGTCAAGACTTTGCTAAGCTTATGCAGGGAGAGTTCGAGATGAGCATGATGGGAGAACTCACCTTCTTCCTCGGACTCCAAATCAAACAATCAAAAGAGAGAATCTCCATCACCCAAAGCAAGTACACCAAGGAACTACTCAAAAGATTTGGAATGGAGAACTGCAAACCAATTGGCACACCAATGAGTCCCTCAAGTAAGCTTGACAAGGATGATGAAGGTAAAAGCGTAGACTTAAAATACTACAGAGGTATAATTGGCTCATTATTGTATTTAACTGCAAGTAGGCCTGATATCATGTTTAGTGTTTGCTTATGTGCAAGATATCAATCTAATCCTAAGGAATCTCATTTGAATGCTGTTAAAAGAATCCTTAGATACTTAAATGGTACACAAACTATAGGGTTATGGTACTCTAAGGACTCACAAATTAATTTGTTAGGATTTTCAGATGCTGATTTTGCTGGATGTAAATTAGATAGAAAAAGCACAAGTGGAACTTGCCAATTTCTTGGAGTAAACCTAATCTCATGGTTTAGCAAGAAACAAAATTCGGTGGCACTGTCTACGGCTGAGGCCGAATACATTGCAGTCGGAAGTTGTTGTGCTCAAATCTTGTGGATTAAGCAACAACTCGAAAATTTTGGAATCAAACTTAATGAAACACCAATAAAATGTGATAATACAAGTGCCATAAATCTATCTAAAAATCCAATTCAACACTCAAGATCTAAACATATTGAAATAAGATATCATTTTATAAGAGAACATGTTCAAAACAAAAATATAATTCTTGAATATGTTTGCACTGAAAATCAATTAGCCGATATCTTTACAAAGGCCCTTAGTGAGGATAGATTCTGTGAAATTAGGAGAAATCTAGGAATTCTAGATCCATTTACCTAAAATTTCTCAATTTTCAAAGAATTGATTAGAGCTCAATTTTCAACATCCATCCTGGTCCCAAAAGCTCAGATTTATCACTCTAAAAACTTATCATTGAGCAAAATTCCTTCACTCAAAATTTCGAATTTTTCTGGAATTTATTTATATTTTTCCTGAATTTTTGAATTTCATGAGTCGACCCCCATGAGTCGACTCAATGGCAAACTTGTAAATCCCACAAACTTCCCACGGGCTCATTGTTTTTAAACGGAAACCCTGTTTGTGAGACGACTCATCTTCTCATCGTCTTCCTTCCGAAAGCCGTTCTTTCCAATTCTTTTTTGCTCCAAATCCAAGGATCAATTCTGAGGCAATTCTCCCTCCTACTCTCCACCAAAAATCGCCTCCTTGGAAAAGAGATTTCTCGTGCTTTCTCGCATTGCTCGGCGCGGGTGGAACGTGCCCTAGAACTTCACCGTTCATTCAAAATCCGCTTCTTTTCTCCTCCAAAATCTCTCTTTATTCTCTTGTGATCGCTCCTCCACTGAATTCAAGTCTCCTTGTCTGCTACTTTATTGGATATGGCTCCAAAGATGAAACTTCCCCAAAGAAGGAAATCAATCCGAGAGTCTGAGGAAACTGTCCGAAAGAAAAGGCATGCTCAGTCTTCTAGTGTTTCCACTCCAGTTTCAGTACCTGCTCAAGGTCCCTCTCAATCCTCAATAAGCCCCAGTGTAAATCCTCTTTCTGATAGAAAAGTAGAAACCGGGAAAAACATAGATTTTCGGTTCTTTGAGAAAGAAGGCTTTACTTTTGCTACCAAGATCAAAAATCAAGGATGGAAACTTTATTGCTCTCTTAAGGAAGTCACCTATGTTGATCTAGTCAGAGAGTTCTACCAGAACCTAAATTATGGAAACGGGTCAGTGACTTCAACAGTCAAGGGGATTGACATATGCTTGGATTCTAGGATATTGGGAGAAATACTTCAGTTGCCTAGTGAAGGATACTCATATATAGAACTCCCAATTAAAGAAGAAGGGATCAGAATCATTTTAGGAGAAACTTTTTCAGGAAGTTTAAACAAATTGGAAGCAAAGCTATTGTCCATTGAGATGAGGGTCCTGCATCAGATAGTTTCAAAACTCTTCTTTCCTAGGAGTGGTAGACATGACTTACTATCTGGCAGAGATGTATGTGTCATATTTCATGTCATCACTCAGACCCCCCTAAACCTCCCCGCACTTATGATAGAGGCCATGAGAGAAACTTTGAACAGATCCAAGGCACACTTGCCTTATGGTATGGCTCTTACTAGAGTATTCAGGAGGTTTGGAGTTAGCTGTGAGGGGGAGACACCTACCAAGCTCTCACATGTGGACACTTTCAACCAACACAGCCTGCACCGAATGGGAATTACAAAGACTGTTGGTGGTTGGATCAAGGGCTCTGAAGAAAGAGCTGAGGAGAGAGCTGAGGAAAGAGCTGAAGACAGAACTGAAGGCAGAGTAGAAGAAGAAGGTCCATCTTCTCCTGTACATGATTTCAGGGCAGCTTCACCAGATACCCAGTTCATTCCTGATACTGAGGCTGGCCCTTCTGAGTTTACTAGGATGCCCACACCAGTGTATCAGCCAGAGAGCAGAGCACCTCATTCAGAGTTCAGACTGGCTGATGATCAGATCGAGCATATTTCACAGCGTGTGGCTTCTTTGCTGTCTAGCCAGTGGAGTAGTACTTCTTTTGCACCTGGAGCTACCTCTTCTGATCAGACCATTACTCCCCACATCTCCACTGTATTTCAGATGATTTCAGATCAGTCCATCAGGATACAGCAGCTTGAGGATACAGTCTGGAGACTTACTGGCAGAGTTCTTGGCTTGCAGGGGCAAGTCCTTGCATTGGCCCATCCCCAGCCACAGGAGTCTACTATTGAGGTCACAGACCTCACTGCTGAGGCTGGTAGGCTCAGAGGAGCTCTAGAAGGTGGATATGAGCTACTGAGGAAAGAGATCCGAGGATCGAGTGAGCATGCTACCACCTAGTTCACTGCTCTACTTCAATCTGTTTCCAGAGCACTGAACGTACTTGATTCTATTAGACTCACCCTTTCTGTTCAGTCCCTAGCATCTCAGCATTCTCAGCCACCCAGTTCATCTCGCTCTCCTGCTCGTGGCAGAGGCAGACGGGGTAGAGGACGCACTTCTGATCCATCATCTCCTCACCCTATATCTGATGACTCCGATCATTGACTTATCTTGATCTTTACTAGGTCCTAGGAGTTAGTATCTTGTTCTAGGATCTATACCTCGGGGCCATGTATTGACAATTAGCTGGTTGAATTTTATTTTTAAGAACTATGTATTGAAATAATTATGATATTAATGGAATCATCTTTTACCTATATTTCTACCTCTTTGTAATGATCATATGGTTATATATTTTCTTCTTTGAAATATTGTCTTCTCCTTGTTGTTGTTTGCTGTTGATAATTGCTATATTAAGGGGGAGCAAACATCTGTGAAAAACTCTAAAGAGGAAGAAATTAAAGAATATTTCAGAAAAAGAAAAGGAAGAGTTAACTATGTTTGATGATGTCAAAAAGGGGGAGAAATTAAACAAAAACAAAAATTGAAATTAGACAAAAAGCAAAACCCTAAATTATGAGAAAAAAGGGGAGAAATTAAACAAAAACAAAGATTGGAAGATTAAAACAAATATTGAAGAAATTAAACAAATATTGGAGAAATTAAACAAAAATAAGGATTGAAAGATTAAACAAAACTTTGAGAAATTTGGTATCAAAATTTGGTATCAGACAGAACTTAAACAAAAAGTCATCCATCAAAAGCAAAATCATAAGTACAATGCAAATAAGTATTTTTTTTATGCTCTGATATATTTCAAAATTCAAACTTGCTCTGATACATCTTTTGAAATTTTATTCACCTTGATACATCTTAAGAAATTTGTTTTACTCTGATACACCCTACAATTTCTTTTAACTTGCTCTGATACATGATAAAATTTAATCCGATACAGTGTGAAGGTTTCTCTGATAAATTATAACATTTGATCTGATACAGTGAGAAAGTTTCTCTGATATATATTTTTTTTTTGCTCTGATACAGTGTGAAATTTTCTCTGACATTTGCTCTGATACAGTGTGAAATTTTCTCTGACATTTGCTCTAATACACTGTGAAATTTTCTCTGATATATTATAAAATTTTCTTGCTCCGATACATTATAAAATCTTTTCTGATATCATTGTAAAAATTATTTTTCTTGCTCTGATACATTGCAAAAGTTATTTATCTTCTCTTGCTCTGAATGATCTAATACCCTTTTCAAATCTTTAAGAAAATGGACAAACTATTTTTGCATTTATATTACATGCCAAAAGAATCATACTCTTTTCAAGCATATACACCTATAATGGATTCTTTTGAAATTAATGCATTAACATAAGTATTTTTGTTCAAATATTTTGTCATCATCAAAAAGGGGGAGATTGTTGCTCCTAGATTGATTTTGATGATTACAAAGCAGATTGAAGGGATACAAATAATTTTAAAATGAAAAAGTCCTTATGCTTTCAAGGGCAAAATCATAATTTCACTAAAATCCTGATTTGATAGTACCATTTGGTAGAACAAATGATTTGAAATCTATTGGTAAAATTTCATTGTGTTTGGATTATATTCTTGAAGTTATGAAGGTTAGAAGTGCATGAGTCGACTCATGAGTCAACTCATGGCACTGTGAGCTGATTGGCACGCAAAAATTCCCATGGCACGCTGGATTTTTGACTTGGCACGACCTGTGAGTCGACTCATGAGTCGACCCACAAGGCATGAGTCGACTCATGAGTCGACCCCTGCTAATTTGAGCCAAGAATTTCAGAAAAGCATTCTCTGGTTTTTGCAACAGAGGTCGACTCATGAGTCGACCCCTGAAGCATGAGTCGACTCATGAGTCGACCCCTGCGACGGGAAATGTTAGCAATGGCTATTTTTTTGCCCATTTTAATTACCATTTATGCTTCCTAAAAATCCTCTAACGGCTCTTTATCTACCTAAATTGTTTTCTCTTGCTTCTAATGCTACAAAATGCTTTAAATGGTGAAAGAAATTGCAGATTAAATAGCGGATCAAACGTGAAATCAAAAGAGAAGAGGAGCAGAGAAAGAGAGAGAAGAATAGAAGAAAGGATCCGAAATTTGCAAGAAAAAGCCTGAGATCAACGAAAAATCCAAAAAGAAAAAGAGAGAGGATCCAAAATATACCAGAGAGATTGTGAAAGAGAAAAGCAAGATCTTTCAAGGAGAGAATTCTTCACGCCTATTGTTTCAACCTTGATCTAGAGATCATTCAAAGCTTTCAAGAGATCTTCAATCAACAATCAACCTCTTCTCAAGCATTCAAGCGTTCATCCACTTTGAGAAAATCCGAAAAAGGGGTTCTTCATTTGAGTAAAGCTTTTATTGTTTTATTCGCTCATTTAAAGGAGCTGTTATTGTATTAATTTGTGCTCTAAATTTTCTAACTCTTTGTGAGTTTTTGTTCTTATTTTTGGAGGATTTCCAAAACAAGGAAAGGTTGATCCGAACCTGAAATCGGAGTGTTTTGGGTTTACTTGTACCCGGGAAATAAGTGTTCTAGCTTGGGATAGCTAGTGTCGGAGTTTCCGACGTTTTGTATTCGGGTTGAATACAAAGGATAGTGGATTGAAATTTTCAAGTAGGATCTTGGGGAGTGGATGTAGGTGCAAGGTTAGCACCGAACCACTATAAATCCTTGTGTTTGTGGTGTGCTTTATCTCTTCACTTTATTTCTTTATTATATTCTTGCATTCCTGCCTTAGGGAATTAATATTGAATTAAAGTCTTTGTTTTGATCTTCATAAGTAATCTGTTGGGTTTAAAATTTTTTAGAAACCCAATTCACCCCCCCTCTTGGGTTGCATAGCTGGGCAACACCTGGACTGCTTTGGATGCTGACCCGCAGCCACAGTCAGAGCTATCATTCCCTCTGTCAGAACGGCGTCATCGGTAAACCCTATCAAGGGGGAGCAAATCGGTCTCAGATGGCCGCCAAGAGCGGACATCCTTGAAAAGGAGTCATAGAACAAGATGTCGGCCGAACTTCTGTTGTCGATGAGAATGCGACGGACGTCGTAATTTGCTATATTCAGAGAAACTACGACCGCATCATTATGAGGGAATTGGACTCCCTGGGTGTCTTCTTCGGTAAAAGTTATGGGTTCTTCAACTTTTTGCCGCTTGGGGGATGCAGCTGGTATGTTGGTTGCCTCCTACCGGGATTCCCCCAAGATGGCATTGACGGAATCCGACAGGGGCCGATCATCCGGCCACTCCTTATCGGCGACCATAGCCGGAGGCAGTTGTGCAAAGGCCTCGTGAGAAGGCATCAGATGAGGGAAGGAGGAGTGGATGCCGGAAAAGATGGCCGGAAGTGGATCCGTTGAGCGCTCCTTTAAGAACAAGGGTACTGCGGAGGTTCACCCCTTCCTCTAGCGCCAATCCTATTGGTGCAAAAATCCACTTGCACCGGAGAAGCTGGAGTCGGGGAAGTCGCGGTCGCCGCCGGGACCTGCAAGGGAAGTCTAAACCGGAGGTGGGGTTGCTCCGGCAAGACCCTCCGACGCTCAAGTCAGTTCTCTGCCTCAACAAGAATGGAGCACTCGAACGGAGAATTTAGCAGAGTTTTGAGATAAGAAATGAGCTCATAGAATAACGTATCTGGGTCCCCCTTTTATAGGCGGAGGAGGTAACGGATTGATGGCGACGTTTGTAACCGTCTGGTAGTGGGCCGCTCGTAGTCAGGGGGACTTTATTGCGAAGGGTAGTGGAGCGGAATCGTGGCTATCGTCGTAGCTCGCCATGTGGAATCAGTTGTGAGGAATGGAGCAGCGTCTGTTGTCGTGATTTGCCAGCGGATGAGAGAATCACGCGGTATCCGTTGCAGGAGGTGGAGCAGGATCGCGGCCGTTTATCATGGCCTGTCAGGTAGTAATGGAGCCGCATGGGATCCGTCGTAGGGAGTGGAGCAGTGCTGCGATCGTTACTACGGCCTGTCAGGGAGTGGTGGAGCTGCGCGGAATCTGCCGTAAGAAGTGTAGCAGAATCATGGCCGTGATTGCGGCCTGGAAGTGCAGATCTGCCGGCTGAAGTTCGGCCGTGGTCGGAGTTTGACCCCACGTAGGGGTCCGGGCGGAGTCCTCCTTGCGGTTGGGGTAGTGGGTGGAGCCCGGCTCCTGTGGGAGTCCGGATGGAGTCTTCCTGCAGTCAAAGTTAAAGGCGAAGGTCGGCTCCCGTAGGAGTCCGGACAGCTTACCAGCAGTTGACGTTGAGGACGGAGCCCGGCTCCCGTAGGAGTCCGGGCGGAGTCTTCTTGCTGTTGAAGTCGTCGGTGGAGTCTGGTTCCCGTAGGAGTCCGGACGCAGTCTGTCTTGCAGCCGTTGGAGTCGAGGATGAAGTCCGGCTCCCATAGGAGTCCGAGCGGAGTCTCCCTGCAATTAAAGTCAAAGGAGAGGTCCGGCTCCCGTAGGAGTCCGGACAGGGGCTTACCAGTGGTTGGAGTTGAGGACGGAGCCCGGCTCCCATAGGAGTCCGGGCGGAGTCTACTCGTAGTTGAAGTTGTCGGAGGAGTCCGGCTCCCGTAGGAGTCCGGATGCAGTCTGTCTTGCAGCCGTTGGAGTCGAGGGCGAAGTCTGGCTCCCATAGGAGTCCGGACGAAGCTTGCCAGCAGTTGACGTTGAGGACCAAGTCCGGCTCCCGTAGGAGTCCGGGCGGAATCCCCTTGATGTTGAAGTCGTCGGTGGAGTCCAGCTCCCGTAGGAGTCCGGACGCAGTCTGTTTTGCAGCCGTTGGAGTCGAGGGCGAAGTCCGGCTCCCGTAGGAGTCCGGACGAAGCTTTCCTTTAAGGTCGGCCTTGCTGGCGGAGTTGTTGATTTTGTTGAGGACTTCGGCTGGGGGTATTTTATACCCAACAACTATCTTTAGACTGTGGTCAACGTAAAAATATCATTCTCAATGAGGAGAATATCATCCACATACAATACAAAAAAATGTTATTACGCTATCACTGATCCTTTTGTATGTACAAGGTTCCTCTTCATTCTTGATGAAATCAAATGATTTGATCGCATCATCAAAATGAAGATTCCAACTTTGAGAAGCTTACTTTAATCTGTATATGGACCTTTGCAGCTTGCAGACTCTATGATCACTATCAGCAGATGTGAAACCCAAAGGCTGCTTCATATAGATATTTTCCTCAAGATATCTATTTAGGAAAGTAGTTTTTATATCCATCTATCAGATTTCATAATTATAATAAGCTGCGATAGTAAGCAGAGTACGGATAGACTTCAGTATAGCTATGGATGAAAAGGTTTTTTGATAATCAATGCCCTCGTGCTGGCTATAATATTTTGCCACAAGCCTAGCTTTATAGATCTCTACCTTACAATCGGCACCTATTTTTCTTTTGTAGATATATTTATACCCAATGGATACTATACCCTCAGGTGGATCCACTAAGCTTCTTACTTGGTTTGAATGCATCGAGTCAATTTCTGACTTCATTGCATCTAATCATTTCTCAAAATCAATATCAGACATCATCTCATCAAAGGTATTAGGATTATCACCATGACCCTTATCTCTCCTAAGGAATATTTTTTTTACTTCCTCCGTAAGCATACCCATGTATCTTTCAGGAGGTTGGGAGATCCTGCTAGATCAACGAGGTGGTAGAGGAACATCAACTACTGGCTCATGAATAATAGATTTATGAGGATCTATAGCTCTTTGCTCTTCAGAGATCTTTTCTTCAAGCTCAACTAACCTTTCACTGCCACCATGCTGGATAAATTATTTTTCTAGAAATATGGCGTTCTGACTCATAATCACATTGTGATCTTGTGGAAAGTAGAAGTAGTATCCCATTGATTCTTTTGGATATCCTATAAAATGAGCTATTATATATCTATCTTTTAATTTATCAGTCATCTGTCTCTTGATATAGCCCAGACCTTCTCAAGTCTTAAGATAACCTAGACTTGACTTTTTACTGTACCATATCTCATATGATGTGATAGGAACGGATTTTGATGAAACCTTATTCAATAGGTAAATTATGGTTAATAAGACATGTTCCTAAAGGTGTAAAGATATATCAGTAAAGCTCATCATAGACCTGACCATATCTAATAGGATCCTATTTCTTCTTTTAGATATCCCGTTAAGCTGAGGTGTTTCGGAAGAAGTCCATTGAGATGTTGGAAAATGTGTCTCAAAAAGCCAATCGTCAAGCTGTTGACGGTTGAGCAACCAAGTATTATAATTGATTTGTTAATAAATAAAATATATTTGGTATTTTCATCATAAGCTTTCATCTTCAAATGAACTCCGTTGTTATGATGAAGTCCTTAGAACTATTTAGATTCGATAAAGAGAAGATTTATCGATTAGTCCTTAAAATAGTTCACGACCAAATGATAGGCTATTAATAAGGACGACAGCTTCTATCGAGCATAGGTCGCTATAGGCCATATGGGTTGGTTGTCCTCTTATCCAAAGAGTGTGGAGACACTGGTATGACATACAGGTGAGATGTACTTGTACATCATCATTGAACGTGACCAACTCCAGAGTATTCTGCTATCGAGAATGTCTCTGATGGGATATAGGTATAAGTGTTCCTTAGACCTGAGATCGCCTAAGTGACTTGCAAGCAACTCACTGTGCTTTGGTACTGGACTAACTGAATTTCTAATTCAGGGACGGAAGGCTTCTGGGCACAGTCAAGTACTTGCAAAGTCAGAGTATGATCGAGATGGGATTGACCACTCCAAGAGTTGGAGAAGAATGAGTCACTGTATTTCAATTTAGCAAAACCTTGGCCAGGGTAATTCATCAGATAGATTTGATATTTTGAAATACAATATGGACAACCTAATCAGAGTTGACAGTTGAACTTTGGGGTGTCCTATGATCATTTTGGTCAAGGAGATGAATTATATGAAAACTATATCCGCATGGGTTTAAGGATGTTATTCTACACATTCGACCATCCGATCATCGGATATCATTGCAAGATGGTCACTTCAATTGGTACAGAAATTTATTTCTATACTACCAACTTAAGTTCGAACCTATGAGGTCACACATATTAGAGTTCATGATCCGATCGGATGGTTGATCAATGATTAAGAATCGTTCTAGAGTTAAATGATCAATGCGATTGACATTTAACCCAGTGCAAGTGTTACACGAGGATCGATTAGTAATTCGATTGCTAATTGGCTTAATTTGATTAAGCCAATAGACTGAGATTAAGTCTAATTAAATATAATTTAATTAGATTTAGTTTGAACTTGATTGGATCAAGTCTAATTGGTTTATTGGATAAGCCAAGTGCAAGAAAAAACTAGTCGTAGTCCAACTAGGACTTGGGTCAATCTAATTTCTAATTTGATTAGAAAATTAAATCAGATTTAAATCTAATTTAATCTAATTAAATTAGATTCTTAATTGGGTTAAGATCTATTTTAATTAGATTGATCTAATTTTGGTTTGATTTAGTTTAAGAAATCAAAACAAAACAAGTCATAAGATAGAATCCTAGTAAGACTAGGATTCCACCTTGCTCACATAAGCCTTCCCCACGCCCTCTCTCTCATTCAACGCCAATCTCCTCTTATTTTGTGTGAAAAAAGCCCTCTCCCAGGTCTCTCCCACGTTCACAAAAGGTTTCCTCTCTTCTTTCTTACATGAAAGGTGGTTTGGATCAAATTAAAGAGGAAGAAGTTTGGATTTCAAATTCTATGAGATAGAGTTTTAGAAATCCAAAACTCTTTCAATTTTGCACCAAATTTATCCAATTTTTTTTGGAATTTTTGTGGCTTTTAGGGTACATATTGTGCACCCTTTGCTAGTAATCCATATATGAAAATAAGGAGGAGGTGCTCAAGAGTTGGGCGCCCCTTATCTTGCCATGTTTGGATAAGCCTTGACTAGGTATTTGACCTAGACAAGGACTCTATCATATCTCTCTTTATAAAATGAGTTTCTTCATGAAATTTTCGAAAAAGATATAGATTTGAGAGACCTTAGGGCCATCCAAAAATTAGAGAGAAAGACCTTTGGGTCGTGGAGATATAATAGACACAAGATAGGATGTCTAGAGAGAGAAACGAGAAGAAGAAGAGGGTCTTCTTCTAGGATTGTTTGTTTTCATATCTTTCCTCCCTCCATCTTGAGTTTCCTGAGAGCGTCTTAGATCTGAAACTCCTCCTCCTACTTTCCATATTTGGAAGAGTCTAAATCAAGAAGAAGGAGGCACCTGATCAACCATCAAAGAAGGATCAACGCAGTACTAGCATACTGTGCTGATTTCTGAAGCAGGACTTCTGATCAAGATTCGTGGGCTCGTGTCGACGACTCCTAGAGGTCGGACGTGTGTATGGCTTGCAACATCATCTTCAAGCCCGGATCTGTGAGGTTAGAATATCTAACTTGCAAGGTAATAGTTCTGATCTATTGTTTAATACATACATTAGATGTAGTATAGAAACATGTTGATATGATCAACATGTAGTTCATACTGTATATATATATATATATATATATATATATATATTTTAATTTTTGATTTAATGCTATGTAATAATTATGTAATAGAATCTTAGATCTAGGGATTCTCTAATTTTAAAAAATAAATTTTGATTTATTTTAGTCTTCCGCTGTATGATCTTGAAAAAGTTTCAATATCTAACCCTGAAACCCTAGATCTGGTTCCTTCATGAGAGACTATGCTGTTGTCCTTAAGATATCTCAAAATTTTTTGACTAAGGTATTCACCTCCTCGATCACATCAAAGAACCTTAATGGGTTTGCCTATTTATTTTTCTATTTCATTTCTGAATTTTTTGAACTTTTCAAAGGCTTCAGACTTATGTTTTATCATATACACATACCCATACCTAGATAGATCATTAGTAAAGATAATGAAGTAGCTGTAACCATCCTTGGCCTGCATATTAAATGGCCCACACACATCAGTGTGTACTAAGACAAGTAACTCAGTGACCCTTTCCCCATGTCTTACAAAGAATAATTTGGCCTTTTTTTTTTGAAGGCAAGATTCACAAACTAGATATGACTATAGATGAAGAGAGCCAAGGATCCCATTCTTTTTCAGTTTGTTTATTCTGTCCTCTCCAATATGGCCTAGTCTATGATGCCACAAGTACTTCTAGTTAATTTCATCTCTAGATCTCTTTTGATCTATGGTACTCATATTTGCTCATTCAAATTCACATTCGCATCAACATGTAAGTGATATAGACTGTCAATTAAAAGACCTCATACAATCAATTTATTTCATAAATAAATGAAATAAAAGTCTTTTTTGAAATTAAATTCAAAACCATCCTGTGCTTGCACAAACACGAAAATCAAAATCGGACTAGCTATAGAAATAAAATAACAGTCTTTTAAATCTAATGTAAAATTTGATGGTAATCGAAGAGGATAAGTGTCAATAATTTTTACAGTAATTTTTGCTCCATTGCTGATCTGAAAGATCATATCACCTTCCCTCAACCTCCTACTTTCTATTAGATCCCACATTGAGATCCATATATGAGACTCGAATCAGAATCTAATATCCAACTAGAAGTAGAAGAAACCATAAGGTTAGATTCAATTACGAGTATACCTTCTGAAAGTTTATCACCCTTCTTAGTCTTTAGGCTCTCCAGGTAGAGTGGACAGTTCCTTCTCCAGTGACCTTCAGCATCACAATGGAAACACTTTTCCTTTGCTTCACCTTCTTTGAAACATCTTTCTTTGACTTGCTTACTTTCTTCTGCTTCTTAGCAGATTTGATCTTTTTCTTTCAATCAAACTTTCTCTTGATTAAAGAAGTCTGCTCCATAGAGAGAATAGTATCCCTTGAATTCTTCAAGATTCCTTCCATAGCGACCAACATTTGACCAATTCGGATATAGTGCAATCAAGTTTGTTCATATAAAAATTTATAATAAATTGATTATATGAACTCGTAAGGGATTGAAGGATCAAATCCATCTGTAATTCTTTTTGCATATTAAGTCTGAGCTTCTCAAGCTCCTCAATATCCTTGATCACTGTCATACAATGCTTATAGATTGACTGCCCTTCACACATCTTCAAATTGAAGAGCCTTTTAGACACTTTGAAGTATGCTGTATGGCTCTATTCATCATACGACTCTTGTAGGTGAGTAATCATAGTTCTGACAATGGGCATATGCTCATGTTGGCTCTGCAACTCATTTGACATGGATGTCAGTACATAGCACTTGATCCTACTATCTTCATCCATCCATTTTTTGTAAGTAGTTCTTTGCTCAGCAGTAGGATGGTTTGATAACACTAGAAGTTTCTAGTCGAGTACATGATCTAATTTTTCAGAAGTCAAGATAATCCTGAGATTTTTTAGCCAATTTTTATTATTTATTCCAGTCAAATGATTGTATTCAAGGATGCGAGCTAGAGGGTTTGAGGCTGACATTGTTTAACCGCGAGAGTAGAGATTCAAGTTAGACTTTTATACTTTAAAATTATATTTGCTTCTAGAGACTTTAAGATACAAACAATGACTCCGACTGATTTTTTGGATTCCTCCACTCCCTGGATGAAAAATAAAAATTCTAACGTGACAAATAGATTCTTAGTAGGTGTAGCGGTCCCATCGATGCCATGTACTGAAGAAAAAAACTGGCATTTTCCTTGTAGGATCTTTCAGATCTAATGAGATCTGGGATGGAATATTTCAAAAAAAATTATCCTACAATATTTTAGATCTAAGATTTATTAGATCTAATTCT